>NW_021357886.1:0-268 GCF_001605985.2 Dendrobium catenatum | reverse complement strand
AGAAGCCCTTACAATACTCCCTTTCACCAACCCGGCATGACGGAGTGCCAAACTCTATTTTCACCCTCCTCGTGACGGTAGAAAACCTTCTCGTTTTTCTCCCTCCTGGAGAAGGCAAAGTACCTCAAGGTCACGGATGTAGAAGAGCCTTCCCCTTGGAGATTCTCTCACAAATTATTCTAGGGTTACAGGAGGAGCAAGATGCAGCAAGTTTGGAGCAACGGTTTGATCTCCCTCACACCTTTTCTCCCTCACAACACTCACCTTC
>NW_021357885.1:0-207 GCF_001605985.2 Dendrobium catenatum | reverse complement strand
ACCAGCCTCTCCCTTCTTCCCACCTGAGTCCCATTCAACTCAATACCAAGAGCAGAAGCAAAACTCTCACAATTCTTGAAATCTTTCTCTTTAATAAGTTTAGCAAAAAAACTTTGAAAAACTTTATTGTTTACATTAGAGATAATGGCCATAGCATTAATTTTACTATTTCTATGCTTAGCCTCATTTCTAGCCTTCCAAATGAAC
>NW_021357884.1:0-263 GCF_001605985.2 Dendrobium catenatum | reverse complement strand
AACAATCTCTTGTAAGTGGTTCCACAGAATTTGTCTCTCAAGAAATGAGTTGCTAGCATAGACCACAATAATAATAGAGACGGGGGAGGTGCCCATCCAAATGTAGCCATGAATAAGTTGGTTGGTGGTTCATTGAGGTATGAAAATGATCGTCCTTTCATTCCATTTAATCCATATACGGCTGGGGTTAGAAAACATAAAATCATCACAAGATCCCTCGTTAGGGAAATCTTATGTTGGGAGGCTTTCTACTGATGCTTCTG
>NW_021357883.1:0-547 GCF_001605985.2 Dendrobium catenatum | reverse complement strand
GATGATGGCAAACACAAGTAGGAAAATTTAAAAAAAACAGGTTCATTAGAAAATCAAAGTTACAACAGCTTTTTCCTACCACACCCTACTCCCCCTTTTTTCATCACAAAAAGAGGGACCAGATACAAAAGAAAAAGAGAAAATGGAAACTAAAACAGATTAAAAAGTCAAACTACAGAAAACAGGAAACAAATAGCAGAAAACAAAAACTAAAACACATACTAGAAAAACGAAGGACCCTGATCATCAGATGGAGGTGGTGGAGGTGGCTGCTGAAAGTAGCTGGCAAGTGAAGTAAACTGAGTATTAAACCAGGCGATGTCCTGGTCATGCTTCTGCTGGTGGTGAACCATATAACTGTTAAAGCGGGCTAAGTCCTCCGCATGTTGCTGCTCCTGTGTAGCAACGTAGGCGTCAAAATGAGTCTCCCAACGATCAAACCTCTATATCAACTGATCAACATGTGAGTTCTGGTGGAGAGGGACAGGATCAGGAATGGGAGCGAGAGCAGGAGCCTCCTCCTCTCTAGCCCCCCGACCTTTCCCAT
>NW_021357882.1:0-207 GCF_001605985.2 Dendrobium catenatum | reverse complement strand
CAGCCGCCGGAAAAAATCGTGTATGAAACATGTACCGGCTGTTTATGTTGGCGGCGGTTTTCCGGCGGCGTATATCGCCGATGACAACCGGATTTGGAACCTGCGGTTTTCCGGCTGTTACGCCGCCGGTGATTTGACCGACGGCTGACCGACGGTCATATTACCGACGGTCGTCCAGCGGTTTAGGTGGGCGTAGTTTGTTTCTTA
>NW_021357881.1:0-264 GCF_001605985.2 Dendrobium catenatum | reverse complement strand
AAGGGGACTAATTGTCTAGAATTATGAGTATTATGCGCCAGTGTTTAATGGGCATCAATCATTGATATATATTAGCTAATGCTTTATTAGGAACCTTAAAAGTCAAATGATGTTGGACTCAACAGATCTTCATATAGGGAGAGATTGAGCAATTATAAGAGCTTGAATTTAAATTTATTAAAAATTACTCTTTGATAGGCATCATCATATGATCGATTAAAATATTAAAAAATATGATTATATTAGACAATCACATTGGTCACT
>NW_021357880.1:0-213 GCF_001605985.2 Dendrobium catenatum | reverse complement strand
CTAGCATGTAAAATCCTATGGAAAGAAAGAATCCTAACCTAAATGAAAACAAAATTAGATAAAAATAGAATGGTGATACGAAGGGTGTTGTACATGACAAACAAGCCTAATCCTACAGGAAATAAGAATCCTAATCTAAAAGTAAAAGAAAACTGGATTAAACTATGATGATGCCTCGAAAGGCGTTGTCCACCACTAGCACATCTAATCCTA
>NW_021357879.1:0-247 GCF_001605985.2 Dendrobium catenatum | reverse complement strand
AAAGGATCTACCGGCTCTTAGGTTTTATTTTCCTTTTTAATCTTGTAGCTCTTTGGAGCAGTAGCGAGCTGGTGGATCCTTCTAAGGACCTTGTAACCGATTTTGTTATTAACGTGTAGGCCCCTACTAGTGGGTTTTAACTAAAAAAAAAAAGAAAAAAAAAAGAAAAGGGCAAGGCAAAGCAAAATTTATACTGGGGAAATAATGAAAGGCAAGAAATCTCATGCTCAGATTTGGTTTCTGAAGC
>NW_021357878.1:0-280 GCF_001605985.2 Dendrobium catenatum | reverse complement strand
AAGGCCAGGTATTCCCTACCTTGGTTTCTCCAGTTTCTTTGTATACTAGAAGTAAGTCTTCTATCAGCATCCTGTAGACCTAAGGTTGGGTGACGCCCTTCCTTAGACCCAGGGTTAGGTATTCCCTACCTTGGTTTCACCAGTTTCCCTTGTCTATTAGGTATAAGCCTTCCATTAGCATCCTATAGGCTCGAGGTTGGGAGATCACCTCCCTTCCATCCTTAAGATTCTACTTCTATTCGATCAACGCCAATGTGTGCAACAGAAGTTCCTTCTACCA
>NW_021357877.1:0-331 GCF_001605985.2 Dendrobium catenatum | reverse complement strand
TCGGATAGCATCAAGGTTTGGCCGTCGAACACTAAATTTACCAACAAAGGTATACCGAAAAGGAGAAGCAAGCGTAAGAACTTCATCATCAGAAATTAAAACAGCAGGAACTCCGTTAAAGGTCGAAGTAGTAAGAGATGAAACGATATCACATGCAGAACTGGCAAGCACATCTTTAAAAGATCTAGATTTAGACGGAGAGGTCGTATCAGCATCAATATTAAAAAGACCCTTTGTTTTGAACTTGAGTTTTTGAAGAAACATTCCCCTAAGACGAGAAGGAAGCATCCCCCGCCATAGCTCTTAGGCCCAAGAAGGGCCAAATACAACA
>NW_021357876.1:0-274 GCF_001605985.2 Dendrobium catenatum | reverse complement strand
TTCCAACAAATATCATCGACTTAAAAAAATTAGAAAATGTAGACACACAGAAGAAAAGCATTGAAGGTAAACCTCAGGGCGATCGGACGTAGATGGGAGGAGGCCAAGTGTGCGAGCAGAACGGACGGAGCTGAAGATTTTCTCTCCAACCCTAGAAATATTGTCGGTCTTGGTTCTGAACAGGTCACAGTGAGCAAACTTCCATTTTGCTAAACTTCCGATTCAACAAGCTAAAATGTTGTTGAGGGTGGCGGAGACGAGTGCCTAAGGCGTG
>NW_021357875.1:0-453 GCF_001605985.2 Dendrobium catenatum | reverse complement strand
TCCCCAAATAAATATTTAAAATTCTATCAAGATACAATCAGATGATGCAAGAATTTTGAGCATATGTTATCCACTAGCATCAATCTACAAAGACAATACATCAGCTATATGTGGATACATCTGAAAGAGCAGTGGAGAAAGAAAGCTAGTGTGACATCCAAACAAGTTTTGGAGATCCACTAAAAGAGAGTAGTGTGACATCCAAGCAAATTCTTGGAGATCCACTAAATGGAAACCCTAGTGTGACATCTAGAACAAATATCTAGAGATTCACAGGGTCAATTAGCATACAACAAACGTGGCTCGCTCTAGGCGCGTACTACATTTGTTGGGGGGCATTTGTTGACCCGTAATTGTATAAAAAAAGAGAAAAAAAATCATACCCGTTCAGCACCGACTAGCAGGACTGCGGAAATCTCGTTCGAATCATCGCATCGTGCTCCGTATGTCTTC
>NW_021357874.1:0-305 GCF_001605985.2 Dendrobium catenatum | reverse complement strand
ATGGCTGATTTCAACATCTTTCTTCTCCCATCATGCCTGCGTCTTTGTTTTTCACTCCTTGCAATGCTACTGAGCTTTGGATGGCCAACCGCTTCCACTGTATGGCCCTTGTCTCTTTCAATGCATGACTTGTTACGGGTTCCAGTAAATCCATAACCTTTTTCATAATCCTTCCCATATATCTTATCATTCATTCCATCTATTTTCCATCCATTTGACATAGCTAGTGTTTCTAGATTTACAATCTTCCTCTCCAAAAAGGAAATTATTGCAATTTGTTTACGAACAACTTGTGTAAGGCTCGC
>NW_021357873.1:0-454 GCF_001605985.2 Dendrobium catenatum | reverse complement strand
TTCTCAGGTCAAGGCAGCAGCCAAAGGTTATCAAAAATGTAGAACAAGAGCTCTTAAATAGAAGAGCTTCGAAGGAGCTCATTAATTGCAAATTGCCAACTTTATCGTCCAGGCCGATATGGACATCGGCCTAGCCGATCAGTATACAACTCAGAAGATCGGCCAGAGCATCGCCCTGGATGCAAGACTGGATGATTGAAACTTGGCTTAATCGTCCAGGCCGATCTCATGATTGTCCTGGCCGATCAGTTCAAATCATGGGAAAATCATCTTGAGAATAGCCCTGAATACGAGCTGGCCGATATTTATCATCCTGAAGTAAATTAAGATTTTTGACTGGATCGTCCTGGCCGATCATGCGATCGTCCAAGATGATATGATCGTATCAATCATCCTTAATTACTCTCTTAATTTTTTTATCAATTAAGGCATAATTTGATAATTTCGTCCAGGC
>NW_021357872.1:0-201 GCF_001605985.2 Dendrobium catenatum | reverse complement strand
TTTAGAGGGAAGTGCCCTCTTGTCCATTTGGGTAATCAACTACGAAGATTCCAAGAAGATTGAGGAAAAGGATTCTAAAGAAGAACGAGATTGAAGATTTGAAGATTTGAAGATTGAGAGTACACCACTCAAAATAACTTGCATCATTATTATTCTTGAAATCCGGGTTGTTGTCAGTGGTGCCCGGCCACTTTAGTTTCT
>NW_021357871.1:0-297 GCF_001605985.2 Dendrobium catenatum | reverse complement strand
TTTTCAAATTTCCCTAACCCTCTTATAGGTAAAATCTAAGCGTGATTTCAGATTCCACACTTCATCCTCTCCCTATATCTCCTACCTAATTAATTCCCCATTTAACCCTCTAATCAATCCCTTAATCCCCTCCCCACATTTCAGCCGGCCCCTCTCCCTCACGTGGAAAGTACTTCACATCCCTAATTCTTTCATAAAAGCTGATTTCAGGATTAGGAACTCATTTAATTCTTTCCCAGCTCACAGTTTTTTTTTTTTTCTCTTTGGAATTAATTCCAGAATTTTCCTCTCAGCTTT
>NW_021357870.1:0-290 GCF_001605985.2 Dendrobium catenatum | reverse complement strand
TATGGTCGGAGCTTCAAGTAGACCTTGTCTCCAACTCCAAATTGTATATCCCTCCTTTTACTGTCCGCCTGTTTCTTCATAATCTGTTGGGCTCTGAGAAGATGCCTCTTGAGGTCGTCCAACACTTGATCTCTTTCCTTCAGATGCTGATCCACTGCAGATACTGGAGTACTCCTATGGCCGTAGTGTACCAGGTGTGGGGGGTCTCTTCCATATAACACCTTAAAAGGTGTCATCTTGGTAGCCGAGTGAGAGGAGGTGTTGTACCAGTATTCTGCTCAGGCCAGCCA
>NW_021357869.1:0-294 GCF_001605985.2 Dendrobium catenatum | reverse complement strand
GACTTCCAAAACAAATTAAGAACTTCAAATACTATTCATACAAAAGCAAAATGTAAAAATAAAAATTGCAATCCTTATTGCTTCAACATTTTTTAATGGGCTTGTCTGCAAATGCTAGTGCAGTGAGTTGTTGCACATACAATTGTAACTTGAGGGAAGCCTAAGTAATTCACCATCATAAATCTTAAAGTAATAGAGAAGTACATTAGTACTTGCACATAACAACAAACATATAATAGATCAGAACAGATGAGCACGAACAACTACCAGAAAAGAAAAATGACAAAAAAAAAA
>NW_021357868.1:0-245 GCF_001605985.2 Dendrobium catenatum | reverse complement strand
TTTTACAAAGCTTGTAATTTTCTAGGTGCATCGGACAAAGTTTAGGCTCCATTGAAAAACTTATCATTAGTAGAAAGTGTCCTTAAAATCTCTTTTAATGATCTAGTTAGAATACCATTTAGATCTAACAGTAATAATTTCATTCCATATAATTTATTTTAATCGGATTCATATTAAACATAAAAAAGCAATTAAAATAATCCATTTGAGAAGCTTTTAGTTTTAAAATAGTAGAGATAAAGAAA
>NW_021357867.1:0-489 GCF_001605985.2 Dendrobium catenatum | reverse complement strand
TAGTGAGGGGGAGATTAGGAAGAGTATTTACTTTTTTTGAAAATTCAAATTGAAATGTTTTTCCATCATAAAAAAGGGGGAGATTGTTACGGATATATGGTTTATGATTTTGATGATAGCAAACATTCCTTATTTCTGTACGATTACCTTATGTGCTAACATTTCAGGTCCACATGATCACACTGCAATATGGAACCAGCTCAAGATTGGGTAGACTAGATCTATGTCAGTTTGCAATCTTTTTCCATTCTTGAGTCTGTTGTATTTGGTGTGGCTATAACTTGGTAGAAATTCTCTTGCTCCCTATATGATTTCTGTTTTTGGTAATATCGTTCGGGACGATATTAATATCGACCTGGACGATCCATCCAAAATCAGAAACCCTGATTAGGGCACCTCATTAAGGCAGCCATCAACTGATAGTCCTGGACGATACTTATATCGGCCGGGAAGATAATCTCAATTCAGAAAGAATCAACCGCCATAATC
>NW_021357866.1:0-266 GCF_001605985.2 Dendrobium catenatum | reverse complement strand
ATTAATATATATATATATATATATATAGTATAAATTAAAACCTATGATGAACCATCATACATACTGCACATGCAATAGTATAAATTACGAATGAAAAATAGTATCATAGGTTTTAATATTGCAAACATAAATAGAATTTCAACATAAAAAAAGAAGAATGATGACTATAAAGTATTCCTTTTTTCTAAGTAACATATGCATGAAAGCTTAGAGTTGGATTTGAGTTGCAAAACATTTAAAGTGAAACTAAAACTCATACTAAATGT
>NW_021357865.1:0-290 GCF_001605985.2 Dendrobium catenatum | reverse complement strand
AATTTTTATGTATTATTTATATATTATAATGTCGTATTCGCGCGGTATCCGTATCCTGCATTTTTAAGAATTGGCGTGTCCCGTATCAGTATCGCGTCGTATCCGTATCGCCGTATCCATATCGGTGCAACATAGGTCCCAATCTATCTACTGGATTAGTCTGTCAAATCGGAATGAAATGCATAGGCTTCGTTAGTCGATCAACAACAACCCTAATAAGATCATATCCCTGTATTGACCTAAAAAAACTCATAACAAAATTTATAGTAACGTCTTTCTAATTTCATTCT
>NW_021357864.1:0-438 GCF_001605985.2 Dendrobium catenatum | reverse complement strand
GAGCCAACCCTAGTCGAAACCGAAGAAGATCGGCAAGCAAACCAGGGAAAACAGGACGAGAAAAAGGGAATGACGGCGGAAACCCTAAATCGCCCAAGTCTCTCCGCGAGGCAGGAGAGAGAAAGTATTGCTGGCATGAAAAAAAAAATGTATATGTGTTACCGCAAACAATGATATTTATTTATAATAGTTTTATTAATTCATTTTACATAATGAATTTAGTGTCTTAATGACTTTTTCATCTGTTTGGAAATAGTTTGTTTTTAATAATATTATAAATTAATAAATTTTATGATTAATTTAGTTCATATATATATATATCTCATGTACATAAAATTTTCTTATTTTAGCAATATGGAAATCACTCACTAATTCTGATTAAAAGAGATCTCACGTATATCTCTTTTTCTCAATTGAGACATCATCATTGTGTGATTG
>NW_021357863.1:0-285 GCF_001605985.2 Dendrobium catenatum | reverse complement strand
GGGGAATCCCATATGCCTCAGAACCAGCTCCAAAGTCTTCTAGCTCATCTTACCGTATGCTTGCTCCATGTCCACTTTCAAGGCTAACATCCCTTTAACTGATTAAGAAACCTTGAGTTTATCCATCAATTCTTGACCCAACAAGCAATGATTTGAAATTGAATGCCCCTGGACAAAGGCAGCCTGCTCCTCAGAGATCAATCTTGGTAGAATCCCTTTAAACCATTTGACAAGTACCTACAACAATCTTGTAAATTGTTTGATACAAACTAATATGTCTGAATT
>NW_021357862.1:0-220 GCF_001605985.2 Dendrobium catenatum | reverse complement strand
TTTTATTAATTTCAAAAATAATTTTTAATAAATTTTTAATGAAATTTGAATTTAAAATGCATTAAAAGAAAATAAAATCAATTTAAAAATAAATAGTAGCTCATATGTCACGTGGCACATCCCGATTCGTTCCCATAAATGTGGAATCAGTGCGGCAATTATTTGCATTGATTGCGCAATAGTGCAATCATTGTAAATGATTGAAAAGGCGGCGCGGCGG
>NW_021357861.1:0-907 GCF_001605985.2 Dendrobium catenatum | reverse complement strand
ACATATATTTGGTGGAAAATGGGAAGACCATGTCCCTCTAATAGAATTTCTATATAATAACAACATCAAATTTAACATTAAAAGGCCCTTAGTGAAGCTCTATGTGATAAAATATGCATAACACCTTTGCTTAGATAGAGGTGGGAGAAATAATTCATATAGGGATAGTTTAGTGGATGATGCTTCCCAAAAGATCCACCTAATCAAGGATAGATTGAATTTTGTGCATAATTAACTAAAAAAGTATTATTATTTAAAGCATCTATATGTAGATTTCCAAGTTGGAAACATTATATATGTGAAGGTTGTTGCAAATCTATTTTCATGGCTTATGTTTTGATGATTGATAAACACTATTTCTCTTGGACTGCTTGTTGCTTCTAACTTTTCAGGAATAAAAAATCGGATGATGAAGATGAAGCCAGTTCAGGATTGCGTAGGTTTAGGGTTGAGTCAGTCTGTACTTTTGTTTTTCACTTTTGAGTCTACTTGTAATGGTCAAAGAGACTGATGCTAAGTAACCCTACACACACACTTGAGAGATTTAGAATCTCTGTTTTTTGCTCACATCAGCCAGGCCGATACCTTGGATCGTCTTGGACGATCAAGTTCAAAACAAAGACTCTAATCAGAATTCTTAATTAAGGAAGCCGACATTAACATATCGGCCAGGACGATAAGCTCAAAACAGAAAGAAGTTGCCGCAATAGACAATTAAGGTATACTGTATTTTTAAATTATCAGTCAGGACGATCATTGATTAGCCTGGACGATATTCACAAATTATGCCTTAATTGATCAGGAAATCAAGGGAGTAATTAAGGATGATTGATATGATCATATCGTCCTGGACAATCTCAGGATCGGCCCGGACGATGCAGTCAAAAACCTTAAGTTACTTCAGGAC
>NW_021357860.1:0-249 GCF_001605985.2 Dendrobium catenatum | reverse complement strand
ATCTATATTCTCCAACGAACTCACTAAGAGATTGAGGGTGAACTCACAAAGAGAACATCAAAGGCAAATTTTCATTAATGAAAAACTAAAACCAAATACAATGCTAAAGCCTATATATAGGCCAATCGAAAATAAAAGTCATAAAGACGACATTGCCCTTGGGCTACAATAAACATTAACTCCCTCATAGGGGTACAAATGGAAAAACATGAAATAGAAATTGCATGAATAAAAATAAAACATCAAAAA
>NW_021357859.1:0-296 GCF_001605985.2 Dendrobium catenatum | reverse complement strand
GTGGTGTCTACGCTCCCCTTGACAAACTCCCTTTCTAATAGAATTGTGCTAAGCCTCTCATAACATGCTCGTGGTGCTTGTTTTAAACCATACAAAGACTTTTTTAATTTAAAAACATGATTTGGAAATTGTGAACTCTCAAAACCTTGGGGTTATTCTACAAACTACATCCTCTTTTATTTCCCCATTTAAAAAGGAACTCTTGTCATCCATTTGATAAAGGTTAAATCCTTTATAACATGCAAAGGCTAATAGCACCCTAATGGCTTCCAATCTAGCTATAGGGGCAAAGGTCT
>NW_021357858.1:0-221 GCF_001605985.2 Dendrobium catenatum | reverse complement strand
AGGTTATCAATCAATCTCAATATATAATTTTAGAAATACTTCGTAGTTGCATTGCCATAATTCTCTTCTTTGAATATTATTATGCAATTTATTAGTTTTAATTAAAATGCATTGCATCACACGATACATGATTGATTGACTCATATGCATATCCATAGTGAATGAATGAATGATTTTACTACTTTGACTGATGTAACTGATGATCTATCCTATTACTAAAT
>NW_021357857.1:0-240 GCF_001605985.2 Dendrobium catenatum | reverse complement strand
GCAACCCATGTAGACGGACCACTTCATTAAAAAAAAGATTAGCAACAATCAAGGCATTGGAGGATTTCTTACAGGCGATGAAGTGGCTCATTTTGGAGAAGCGGTCGACGACCACCATTATAGAATCATGTCCACGCCTGGTTCGAGGTAAACCGAGTATGAAATCCATACTCAAATCTTCCCAAATGGAATTGGGAACAGGTAGCGGCATGTATAAGCCCGTGTTTTGCGCTCCTCCTT
>NW_021357856.1:0-654 GCF_001605985.2 Dendrobium catenatum | reverse complement strand
ATTTTTAACTTTATGAGATTTTTGAAAAATCTCGAAACATGTAACTTTTGAATTTTTTTTGTTTTTTGAGATTGTTGGTATGCATGTCCTCTGAGGTTTATGTCTTATGAGATTTTTTTTATTATTATGAATTTTCCAAGTCTTTTATCTTTCACTATATGAAATTCAAGTATTCTGGCGGTCATTACCGGCGGTTTTATAGCCGCCGGTAATACCGGCGGTTAGACCGCCTGTATTAACCTGCGGTTTTGAATAAACTGCCGCCGGAATTAGCGGCGATATAATAATCAGTGGCTAGGGCACCGGATTTATTTTATACTTGTAGTGTTTGAGATTATAGGATAATTGAAAATCCTATCAGTCATATACTTTCAATGAGTTTATTTAGTGAAGATTTTGTTTATTTCTAGCTTCCCATCAAAGCTATCTCATGGGGCGACTTGCTAGGTTATGAGTGAAAGTCCTATCTATCAATTTTAATGGGATTTTTCTAATGAGAATTAGTTCACTATTAGCTTCAACCTCATGGATGTGCTTTACTAGAATTTTTGTTATATGTAATATTATATTTTAAAAAATTATTGATAATTCAAAATTTTATGTAAAAATATATTTATATCCAATAGAAGTTACGATATAACTTCTTCTAGAAAT
>NW_021357855.1:0-285 GCF_001605985.2 Dendrobium catenatum | reverse complement strand
GCTCTTGGCATTGTCAGAGATTTGGGAGAGATCGATCATTCTCTCGAATTCAGGATCAATTGCATCTTGCTATTTTATTCATCGTCTAGTGGAGTACAATTCTTTTCTTGAGTTTTCTTTCAGATTTTCCCGGACTAGTGCTTTTTTTTGCTGTAAACATTAGATTTCTGTTGTTTTCCTGCTGTGGACAGTCATTTGGCTGCTATTTGTTCAACGATTTGGGTTAGGTTTACTTGCAAACTCAAGTATTTCCTATCAAATTGGTATCAGAGCATCGATTTGGGA
>NW_021357854.1:0-310 GCF_001605985.2 Dendrobium catenatum | reverse complement strand
GTTAATGCAGTTTTTGAATTTAATGCTCAGCTGCAAATTCTAGAGCTTCTCGATAATGTGCGTAGTTTTTTACATTTGTAATTTTATCTTAATAGTTAGTGGAAAAATTTTGGCTGAGGATTTCTTCACCAAAATCTGGTCAGGATGGGCTTAAAATTCTTGTATGTGCTTTGAAAATTGTGCAATATGAGAGTTGATTGATTGTCCCTATATTGCACTTATTTCAAAGTAAATATTGGGGAATTTTTTTCAATATTAAGTAGCAATGCACACCAGGGAAATTAACTTATGATGCATGATGCCATCCCAG
>NW_021357853.1:0-506 GCF_001605985.2 Dendrobium catenatum | reverse complement strand
GTCCTAAACCTTTTTGCTCACACATCCCTCACCTTCATTGACACCGGACCGAAGAGGGCTCGACGAATCCACGTCGACGATCCGGAGGCGGTCGCCGGATAACTCCAAGAACTTCTCTGAGGAGAGGGATCACCACCTGAAATCCTTCAAGATATAGAAACCCAAAACAAGAGTAAAACTACTCAATTCTTATTCATCTCAAAAGCTCTATCTCTTACAAACAAATGCTACGTATTTATAGACAAATGTAACTCATAATAGGCTACACTCAAAACAAGAGAACGCTAATTCTATGTAGCCATATACGCTACCAAAAGAAATAAAACTAGACTGAAGTTTAATCGGATAAATCAGCTCAGCTCCGACGTCATTCATTCTTACACCTGGCCCTAAAAGTATAAAAGTATATATCAACATAGTATTATTCAATTCAAAATATTAAAGCCCTAAAAGTATATATATGTTGAATTGAATAATACTATATATGTTGATATAAAAAATATAAT
>NW_021357852.1:0-1049 GCF_001605985.2 Dendrobium catenatum | reverse complement strand
TCCTCTTCTTCTTCTCTCTCTTCACTTGACTCCCTTTAGTGTAGAATGAGGGATCTATTTATAATTTTTCTGGAGTGGCATAGCCCGTAAATAGGCGTGAGATCATGGACGAATTGGGAGTGGTTTGAATGGACGGCCGATATCGAATACTTTGATCATACACCGTTCGTTGGTCATTTGAAGGCCTCAATGATGTCGGAATTTGATGATCTTGGGCTCGTTGGATTCATCTCGTCGAGTCGTTCGATTCGAGTATAAGCTCGTCAAAATCGGAGACCTTTTGGTAACTCAAATTGCAGTTTGAACCTTCCAACAGTGCTTTGAACCCTTGATTCGGACTCATTTGGACTCGGATTGGGTTGATCTTGGTGTTGTTTGGTTCGTATTTCCGAGACGCTCAACTTGACTATAAGCTCGCTGAAATCGGAGTTCATATTCTCCCGAAATTAATTTTTAATGATTCTAACTAGTTTTTACCTCGAGATTCGTGCCCGATCAAGATGATTTTGTGATGTCGTATCAATTATATTTATTTTCATTGCATGCCAGAACATTAGTGATAGTAGAGTCAAAAAAATTATTATGTTAGCTTTATACGATGATCTGGCATAAATGCTGTTGCATGTCGGAACATTCGCGGCAGTAGAGAGAGATAAAATTTGACATCATAATTTTGCATGAAGATCCAGCACACATAGATAAGAGGAGTATGTAAATTATAAGATGTCAGAATCTTTACATATAAAATAAAAGAAAGGAGATAATCATGGGGCCGGCCCAGTTAAAATGATTCTATTAGTGTTTGTCATTGATTACAAAAGATGTTTTTCCTCGAGAGAAGGCTTACACTGTAAAGAGCCTTTTAAATAGTTGATGTTAGAAGAGCCCCATGCCAAGGAAGCTATCTTTGATAAGTCATTTACTTGTTCTTTTGGTTGTACTCACCTGAGAAGAGAAGACCAAAAATCGATCGTGAAATCCAACATATATCCGGGAATTCACGTTGGGAGTTAAAGTTGATTTGATGGCTTACAAAGATCTTATAAGTG
>NW_021357851.1:0-205 GCF_001605985.2 Dendrobium catenatum | reverse complement strand
ATAAAATAAAACTTTGGATTCATTTTTAATTTCATTCTAATATATTTTAATTATAATTTCTTTTCGAGTAGAAAAATATCACTCTAGTCCCTATATATCATGTTATTTACTTACAAGCTTAATTCAAAATAATCCCTAAATGAAATAGTAGGATAATTTACGTTATATTATTGCCTTTTTTTATGCGGTGACTTCTACAGGTCTA
>NW_021357850.1:0-463 GCF_001605985.2 Dendrobium catenatum | reverse complement strand
CTTCACTCATTTATTTCTTCCTTCTAGATTTCTTATGAGAAGATCTGTCAAGAAGATCCGGTGCTCTACCGAAACTTGGAGAGTGTGAATAGATGAAGGGTTCTCTGCCCACACTAAGAGAGTGTGAAAGGACGAAGGGTTCTCTGCGCACACTAGGAGAGTGTGAAAGGATGAACAATTCTCTTCCAACATTGGGGATAGTGTAAAAGGATGACGATTCTCTACCGCACCAGGTAGTGGTGGAAAGAGTTTTTTGTAAAGGCTTCTCCGCCTTGCTGTGGGTGCAAAAGGAGAGGCACTATTGATATTAGTGCAAAACTCAGATGGTGCCTCTGGGAGTGGATGTAGGTCTGGTTTTGACCGAACCACTATAAATCTTGTGTCTTTTATTCTTTACTGCTTTTTATTTTCTGCTTTTTCAATTCTAAAAATTATGGTTGAAAAACTATTTCTAAAAATTCAT
>NW_021357849.1:0-210 GCF_001605985.2 Dendrobium catenatum | reverse complement strand
GGTGCATCCTAGGAGCATAATTTCATTTGCCATTAATCGTTTGCATACATAGCATCATTTATATAACCTTAATTCCTGTTTCTATGTGCTGTCCTGTAATTTCCTGCATGCTTTCATCCTAGTAGTCTAGCAGTTTACGTCATCTAGGTGCTGTCTTAGCCTCTACATCTCAACCATCCGCGTAGAGTCATTACCGCACCTGAAAACCCT
>NW_021357848.1:0-538 GCF_001605985.2 Dendrobium catenatum | reverse complement strand
CGCTCGGTACCGCTAGTTACTTGCTCTGTACCGCTCGATATAGCTCGGTACAACTAGGTACCAGCTCGGTACAACTAGATACACGCTTGGTACACACTCAGTATTGCTAAGTACATGCATTATACCGCTCAGTACTGCTATGTAAATGCTCGGTACCGCTCGGTACATGCTCGGTACTGCTAGTTACATACTTTGTACCACTCGGTACAGCTCGGTACAACTAGGTACACCCTCGGTGCATGCTCGATATTGCTAAGTACATGCATGATACCGCTCGGTACTGCTATATAAATGCTCGGTACAGCTCGGTACAACTAAGTACATGCTCGGTACCGCTCTCTAATTTCCATACAAACGAACTTCAAAATTCCTCTTAAAAATAAATTTTGTAAGAGGAACCCCGCCAGGGGGCAGCGACCCCTTGGACCCCCGGCTAACCTCAAATTTTGTTTCTTGGACAATATTATGTTTCTTTTATCTAAATTTGTTTGCTTTTAGGTAATCATAAAATATCAGATTCAGTTCAATCTTTAAAAAA
>NW_021357847.1:0-351 GCF_001605985.2 Dendrobium catenatum | reverse complement strand
AGCATCGCCCTGAATGCAAACTGGACGATTGAAAATTGACTTGATCGTCTAGGACGATCTCACGATCGTCCAGGCCGATCAGTTCAAATTTGAGGAAAATCGTCTAGAGCATCGCCCTGAATTTATGCTGACCAATATTTCTCGTCTAGAAGTAACTAAGGTTTTAGAATAGATCGTCCTGGACGATCCTGTGATCGTCCAAGACGATGTGATCTTATCAATTATCCTTAATTACTTCCTTGATTTGTCTGATCAATTAAGGCATAATTATGAATATCGTTCAGGCCGATCAAAAGATCGTCCTAGCCGATTTCCAAAAATACAGAATACCTTAATTGTTTACGACGGCAA
>NW_021357846.1:0-262 GCF_001605985.2 Dendrobium catenatum | reverse complement strand
TTTTCTGAAAGTTAAAGAGAGGATTGAAATTAGATTTTGTTTCAAAAGAAATGGAAAAGAGTTTGTTATTTTGAAACTTAAGGCTTGTAGACTAATCTCAACCTTCCAACACGTGATGAGTGGTAAAAAAAACACCAAACACACGTTAGGAAGGTAAAGAGACTAAATACATGCAAAAAGGAGAGTTTTGTCAAAAAGTGAACATATGTTAGCCCATAAGATGATTATATGGGGTAACATATGAAGATTTGAAACTTGGAGA
>NW_021357845.1:0-622 GCF_001605985.2 Dendrobium catenatum | reverse complement strand
ACGCCACCCTTTATACCTAATTATGAAGTTAATACCTCGGTTAAATTTTTAGTCACTAAAGCTTTCAGTCTTCCTCGATTTTATATTGTAAATAATTAAATGCAGTATGAACTTATTCAATATTGGATTCTTCCTTTGAAATACAGATGGCGGCGTAAATCCAAGCGCAACCCTTCGTATTCCCACTTTCTAACCCTTCTTATTCCCACTTTCAAATATATATTTGGCAACCATTTGTATGCACTTCCCCGGTTCCCCATGCTAGCTCGCATAACCCGCCCGCGTGCTAGCATAACCCTTTGGCTTCTTACTTCATCGCGTGGGAACCTGCCTGTTTCCCAACCCTATTTTGGTTGAGAGAGAGGTATGAATCTTCTTTTTCTTCTTAGGTTCTGAATATTCATCTTCTTAATTTTTTTTTTTTCTGTTTGAGGTCTCAATCTTATTCTTCTTACATCAAAATTGTTTGGAGAATGAACCACTTTGTGATTCATTATCTCCGAATCTTAATCTTTTCAAATCAAAATTGTTTTTTTTTTTGGAATGATTCAAAAAGAGTAAAATCTAACAGATAACATTTTTTTTTGTTGAAACAAATTGATCTAAATTTTTCTTCCTATCT
>NW_021357844.1:0-521 GCF_001605985.2 Dendrobium catenatum | reverse complement strand
CATTCAAATCTTTAGATTCACAAATAGAAACAACTTTTGGATCAAATTTTTTCAGTAGACATCGAAGAATTTTTTTAACTTTTTCAAAGTTTGAAAAAATTTTCCTAAAGAATGTAATGAGTCTACAATTTGAATGAATCTGGTATACATGTCTAAGATCGTTTCAAAAGGTTTCATGGAAAATAATTCAAAATCATGCATTAAAAAATTCAACTTCGATTACTTAATTTCTCTAGTTCCTTCGTATATGGTGTGCAATTTATCCCAAACTTCCTTACCGGTAGTGCACGTGGATACTAACATGAAATCATCAGAATTTAAAGCACAGAAAAGCAATTTAAAGACTTTACATTCAATTGAGCATTAAGTTGTTCTTCCCTGTTTCATTAATTAAAAAGAATATCAATTTTAAATCCATTAATAATTCGTGACGGTGATGAATAACCAGTTAAAATCATATGCCACATGCAAAAATCAATTGATTACAAGAAAATAGACATGCGAGTTTTCCAAAAATCAAA
>NW_021357843.1:0-202 GCF_001605985.2 Dendrobium catenatum | reverse complement strand
ATGCTCCCCCTAGTATTCGGGGAACTCCATACTGAGGCAAAATTCCATGTAATTGATGCGGACACCTCATTTAAGGCGCTTCTGGGTCGCCCATGGTTGCACGATTATGGTATTGTCCCATCAACACTACATCAGTGTATGAAGTATATCAGAGATGGAGAGGAATTCAGAATCTCTGGTGATATTCAGCCCTTTGCAGTTC
>NW_021357842.1:0-233 GCF_001605985.2 Dendrobium catenatum | reverse complement strand
ATAGTACATCAAGCAGTAATCGAATTTAATCTCTATTATGCCAAACAATTTTTAGGATTTAATAACCGGGGATTAAATAAAATATAATTTATAGAATTTACTAAGGGGATGTTTGGTTGCCTATAAAAAGTGCAAAGTAAAATGAATAGGTTTTGAAAATATTGTTGTTTGGTTTAAAGTAAAACAAATGAAGTATAAAATTTTGGTACATTTAAAATTAGATGTGTAAACGA
>NW_021357841.1:0-374 GCF_001605985.2 Dendrobium catenatum | reverse complement strand
TTGCAATGACATTGTTGAATATATTTTTATGATAATTTTTTTTAGGAGATTTACATACATACAACAACAACATCAAGCCTTTATCCAACTACGTGGGGTCGGCTACAAGATTTACATACATACCACATTATTTTATGATATTTACAAATCTAACACCTAAAATATTAATATTACATGTCTACCATCCATATACAATTTTAATATCAAATATACCACTCTTATAATTCATTTATATCATTCATATCATCCTATAAACTTTAATATTTCATTCCATGCACTCAAATTTGTTCAATGGGTGGTAAGCATATAATATTAATGTTTAGGGTGTTAGATATGTAAATAGCATGGAATAAAGTTGTATGTATGTAAATCCC
>NW_021357840.1:0-401 GCF_001605985.2 Dendrobium catenatum | reverse complement strand
AATAAAATTTTAATATAAAATTCATATAAATTTTTGGAGTTTCAAAAATTATAAAAAAATATCCATAAATTAGCCCAATCTATTTATTTATTTTTTTTTTTATGAAATCGATTTACAAAATGACACCTGATAGTCTCATAACTCCCACATGTATTGATAGATGTCAATTTCTTAAAGATTTAGATCAATGCTAAAAAAATTATGAAAAATTTTGTGTGATTAAACCACTATAATATCTATGTTATGGCCAAGATAATTTGTGATTTGTACTTATAATAATTCATGAAAAAAATTATTTTACTAGATCAAAATATGAGCTATTAAAATTTATTTGACTGGGTCATAAACATAGGTTAGAGAATTATAGCCAGGGGATGGTGGTCAGAATATCATATCATGCG
>NW_021357839.1:0-487 GCF_001605985.2 Dendrobium catenatum | reverse complement strand
TTTTTGAGTGTTTTGATTGAGTTTATTTTAGAGTCTTTGTTTTTGTCTTTATTTTCTGTGTTTTGAATGTTTTATTTGATTTTCTTCTATAAAAAATTCAAAAATAAAAAAATGTGTGGAAATCGTCAGGGACGAAATTTTTCGTACTGGATGATGTGTGTAAAATTCAGTTTGCGTGATATGAAACATTTTGAGAGTAGTTTTTAATGTAGTTCATCTGTACGATCTAATGATTGTCCAGGACGAAATATTTTTTTCTCAAACGTCGGGACGATTGAATGTAGCGGTTGAGTGGATAAGGCGGTTTTAAATGTGAAGTTCGTCCGTACGAACTTTTTTTTCGTCCAGACGAACAGACGTCGTTTCATTGTAGGGGACGATTTTCAACTGACATTAAAACAAATTAATTTTTGATCGTATGTACGATCGGTCAAGTCAAAAAGCCTGTACGAAGGGATGAATCGTAAATTATGTTGATTACGAAAAG
>NW_021357838.1:0-321 GCF_001605985.2 Dendrobium catenatum | reverse complement strand
AATTAATTTGACTCCCCTCCACATACTCTAATGAATGATCCACCATAGGAGCATAACACCCTCACTCTAGAACCATCACTTGTGTAGCACAAGGGTGTATACAACCATCAAGTCTAATTGAAAAATTCTTTCAAATCATTTTCAAACGATGCTAAAATGAGTATTTGAATGTTTCATACCGAAAGAATGCATCGAATCATTTAAATTCTAACTAATTTGATTTTTTTATCAAAAAACCAAGAACTGTCTTCTGCGTATGTCCTGCGTATTACCTGCGTCTAACGCGCGTATGCAATGCGTATACTATGCATATTTTATAAA
>NW_021357837.1:0-372 GCF_001605985.2 Dendrobium catenatum | reverse complement strand
TATTAAGGATGAAGACCAAAAAATACTTTTCTTAGAATATGATATTCAACAAAGGTGAATGAGATATTTTGCTAAGCTTTTTAATGAAAATTGTGAAAATAAAATTGACTATAGTGACCTTAGCACCCTAAATGAAAATAAAGATGTATGTTTTTATCGGCGTATTAGTAAAACCGAAGTTAGAGATGCTTTAAAGAAAATGAAGGATGGAAAAGCTGCTGGACCTGATGATATTTCAATAAAGGTGTGGAAATGCTTAGGAGACGAAGGAATTTCTTGGCTTACTAAACTTTTTAATTCTATTTTGAAGACTAAAAAGATGTCATATGAGTGTAGAATGAGTGTGTTAATTCCTATTTTTAAAAATAAAGG
>NW_021357836.1:0-251 GCF_001605985.2 Dendrobium catenatum | reverse complement strand
ATGTGGAGAATAAAATTCTATTTATAGCCTGCGGAGGTTGTGTGCACAGATTTCAGCAATTTCGTCATCATTAAAATCATTATGACAATAGGATTCGTTTGACTTAGGTTTCAGTTGGGACGGCTTTCTTACTGCTTCTGTGTGCACAGATTTCAGCAATTTCGACATCATTAAAATCATTATGACAACAGGATTCGTTTGACTTAGGTTTCGTTTGGGACGGCTTTCTTGCCGCTTCTTTAAGCTGCTTT
>NW_021357835.1:0-352 GCF_001605985.2 Dendrobium catenatum | reverse complement strand
CACGATCGTAGCCGTTGATCTTCGATGTCCTCATCAAAGGGTTTTTGGGGTGGCAAGGGTTTTTGGGTCTTTTTGCTTTAATGATTGATTGTATGCCTTAAGTATAAGGGAGAAATTAGGGTTAGGCTTATGTTTTTTTTTTAGGGTTAGGGTTATGCTTGATTATTGTGTTCTCTTAGAGTTTCTTCTTGGTGTCTTGGGCTCTAGATTCGTCTAGAGATTGGGAGAGAACGATCATTCTCTCGAATTGAGGATAAATTGTTTCTTTGCTTTCGTTGTCTCCGTTAGTTTGTCCTTTTGCAGTAAAATTACTGTTTTTTTTGGAGTTTTTCATTAGATTTCCTGGAATTGT
>NW_021357834.1:0-1395 GCF_001605985.2 Dendrobium catenatum | reverse complement strand
CTCCAGGAACTCTCACAAGAAATTTCAGAGCTTGTGGTGGTCTGGAGAGAGAGCAATGGCAAAAAGATCCTTTCCAAAACCTAATTTTTGGCTATTTAAGGCCCCTCCTCTAACTTGAATGGCATAAATTCGATCATGGTATGATTTTGGAGGGAAATATCAGTGATTAGGTCATGGATTTGAATTCCAAAACATTTGGAATTGATTTAAGGCATTAAATGAGGCTTTAATGGGCTCTAAATAGGTGATTTTCACCTATTTAAGACTTAGTTTGACCAAGTCAATGATTGACTTGGTCAAACCAGTCAAGGGGGTGGGGATCGAGCTCAAGAAACCATGAAAATAAACATAAAATTTATTTTAGGCCTAAAAGGTCCAAATTGGTCAATCCTGGTTGACTTGGTCAACCGGGTTGACCCAGGGTCCAAGCTCGGGCTCGACAGACTCGACTCGACCCACTGAACCCAACGGGGAGGGCCATAGGGTCTGGCTTGGTCAATTTGACCAAGTCAACTGTTCGGGCCCAAATCTAGGCAAAATCGAGGTCAACAAATGGACCCCTAACAGGAGTGACAAACGACTAGTGAACCGCTCGTGTTGGCGTTGACCGACTAAGCCACAGAAGGGTGGAGTGGAAAACATGATCAGAAGAGTATCAGAAAGATGATGGAAAAAGTAGGAGATTCTTCTCTTGGCCTTGCCCCATAGCGGGGGCAGAGCTTAGGAAAGAAGAAAAAGAGGCAGCAGTGCACAAGCCAAAATGTCACCAAAATGGTGAACCAGTAGTGTGGTCTTATCCCGGCCTAACCCCTTGACAAGGGTAGAGCCAAGGATGGAACCAACGGTAAAGATCACCTAAAAAAGTGAAAACGAGGTAAGGGGATTCTCCTATAGCCTTGCCCTATAGCGAGGGCAGAGCAGAAAAGAGAATCAAAAGTAAAGATCACCTCAAGGGTGAAAAAGGTAAAGATATTCTCCTCTGGCCTTACCCTGTAGTAAGGGCAGAGCCAAGAGAAGAACCAAAAGTAAAGTAGCAAAAGCATACCAACTATCTGTTTGACTATATCGAATCAGCAGAATAGAAGGTGAAAGGATCGCATATCCTCCTGCCTACTTCAGGACAGTGGATTGGGGTGACTCAGTATCTGCATGACAAAATCGGGTCAGCAAAGAGAGGAGTCACGAAACCTGGTGTCAGCCTAATCGGAACAAGACACTCAGGGAAATGGGTGATGAGGAGTTCCTGTCAGGTGCTCTGTCAGGCCCTCTCTACCAAGTAAGTCAATGTCCACTCGGCGCATATGCCTGCAGTGGGACAAAAGAGAAGAAAACTGCTGCCCGGTGTATGTGCCTGTAGCAGGGTCTCTATTTGGCGCATATGCCAAAAGAAGTGTA
>NW_021357833.1:0-1591 GCF_001605985.2 Dendrobium catenatum | reverse complement strand
CTGGACGAAAATGTTATTCGTCTGGACGAAAATTTTATAGAGAACAGGTCGTCCTGGACGATTTTTAATTTCGTCTGGACTAAAATTTTATAGAGAGCAAATTGTCATGTACGATAATTTAATTTCGTCTGGACGAAAATCTTACAGAGATCAGATCGTCCTGGACGATATTTAATTTCGTATGGACGAAAATTTTACAGAGAGCAAGTCGTCATGTACGATAATTTAATTTCGTCTGGACGAAAATCTTATAGATAACAAATCGTCCCGGACGATTTTTAATTTCGTCCTGGACGAATAGGACTTCGAAAAAATTTTCAAGCCAGTTCCTATTCGTTCCATGTGCTCAATAGGAGATAACTGTCTGATCGTCCCGTACGAACTAATATCATCCCGTACGATCAGTATAAATTTTATATGATCTCCTTATATGTGTGTGTATGTTTTTATTCACTCAATTACAATCACTCCCTTTCAAGTTTATTTCAAAGAAAAGTACAAGCTTCAAATACACAAAGTATCTCATGCTGAATGTTATTTGAAGTCTTCGTAGTCTAGAGTTCGATTTTCCTGAAATGTTAGTACACACAAGAGCAAATACAAATCTTCTAAAATTATTAGGAGATAACTACACATTTGAACAATAATGTTTGGAATCATCAAAATTATACAAGTTGCAAAAGTGTAAAACATGCAAATAGAAACTATCTTAACATGAACTGCATCATATATATCTCCAGCTTGATGAATAATAAGGAGAAAGAAAAAAAAAATTTTTTTAACTAGAATTCATTTAGTTGGTATTTATTAATTTCTTTTCTTCGCATCAGAGATATTGAAGTATTATAAGCCTTACATTTTAACAATTTGGGTCTCATTAATCCTTGAGCCTATACCAACTCCACACAATTGACATAATGATCATCTCCCTATTATGTAAAATTATTAAGTATGTTTGTCCTATTATGAATGTTTGTGCTTAGCTTATGTATTGCTAAGTTTTTCTTACTGGTCATAGGAAGGAGTATCCAGGTAAAAATAACTATTAATATTAAGTTACTAATATCAAAAGGAAAGGAAAAAAGGTAGGATGTTTTTTGCTTACAATACAGTACCCATACGAAGCGTTATTGACAGAAGTTAGAAGTTTTTGAATATAAATGGGCCTTAAATTCTTCAAATATTTATAAAAAGCCAACTATAGATAAATTTTTGAAGCGCCAAATTCTTTTTTCTAGTGTACGTTATTTGAGCAGGTGCTCATTTATTATTGTATGGCCATATAATAGTTATAGTTTGAAGTATAATTGATCTTAGTTGGACTGTTCTATAATTGTCATTAATTTGTTAATATAATAAGGATTTATTTATGTAATTTTTATTTTATTTTTATCTTTTACTAGGGGTGTTAAAACACGTATTCTGGTTGGGTTTGGGTTGAACCCGGTGTTGACCCAGGTCCAATTCACAACACCGGGTCCAATTCAATTGATCAGAATCTAATCCGTTTTTGCAATCTAGTCAGAAATTTAGATCTAGATCCGAGCCGATGGGTTATTGGGTTAACCTGATTCAGTAATCCGGTTTTACA
>NW_021357832.1:0-553 GCF_001605985.2 Dendrobium catenatum | reverse complement strand
CGCCTCAATACCCGAATACGCAATTTTAAACATTGCTTACATCTACCAGAAATCGTGGATGTGTACGTTTCTTTCATGGACGCGGACGTGGTCGCTCCCCCTTCACCTCTTCCCGCCACCTCCTCCGCAATCAACTATTGAATGTCAAATTTGCGGGAAGAGAGGACACTCCGCCCTGACGTGTTGGCACCAGACGAATCCTTAGTATACTCCCTCTGCTTCTCTCAATACTCAGGCTATGCTAGCTACTACTCCTCCCACCTCCGATTGGTAGTTGGACAATGGCGCAACGCTCACCTAACACAAAATGTTTAAGCTTTGCAGCATCATCTACGCCATTATGGAACAGATCACGTTACCGTTGGCAATGGGACATCCTTACCGATCCAACATTCTGGCAAAGGCTTGCTTCCTACTCCGACTTGTATGCTCTCTCTTCAACCTCGTCTTCACATACCCAAGCTATCACACAATCTTGTTTCTCTTTCTAAACTCATTTTTGATAATAACATTCTTATTTCTTTTGATCACCATGGCTATATCATTCAGGACA
>NW_021357831.1:0-831 GCF_001605985.2 Dendrobium catenatum | reverse complement strand
AGCTTCTCGCTTTTCAAACTGCAGTAATTGAAAAAAAAAAAAGACAAAGATAGTAATAAGTGAAAAGTTCAAGGCCCAAAGTTGCATCGCATTGCAAAAAGCATGTGGAATCTCTAAGCAAATATACTATAAGAGGGAGAATTTCTAAGCAGCAACTCGCTATTCCCTATAGTTTAATCCAAACCGGCGGGACATGCGAGAAGCTAGTCTTACGAGCCATCCGCAGCCGCAGCAAGCTCATGGCTTTGTGATTACATACGAGCTCTGATAAAAGGGATCGAGGAAAACTATCTTTTTTTTTTTTATCATGGCAACGTATTCATGAGTCTTAATGTATAACTGGATTACCAGATCCCTTGGCGTGAAAATCCATTTCGCCCGATGTGTGGAAGTTTGGAAATCCGCCATCCCTAATCGTTTTCTACTTTGATCTCCGGCAATTTAACAGAGCAATTTGAGACAAGTTACCAGGAAAATCGTATCAAGAAGATTTGCTAGGGTTCTGTGACTTCGATATCTCTGATCGGCAAGCCGACTCTTTTGCCGCCTGGTAGATGTTTTAAGTGTGTATGAGTGATGGAGTTTTTAACGAAAACTTTAAGGATTTTTTCATACATACCATTTAAAATTATTAAAAATATATATTTAGCATCTAAATTTTTATATTTACTAATATACTATATAAAATTTCACTTTTCTTCTATTATACCGGTCCATTGAAGCAATGAGATACTTGTATTCATTATGAAAGGATGTCATTGATGGG
This sequence comes from Dendrobium catenatum, assembly GCF_001605985.2. Classification (NCBI taxonomy): domain Eukaryota; kingdom Viridiplantae; phylum Streptophyta; class Magnoliopsida; order Asparagales; family Orchidaceae; genus Dendrobium; species Dendrobium catenatum. The sequence goes on along the minus strand of NW_021357831.1, from coordinate 65 downwards.
GAAGATAGTTACTGATAGCTTGATAGTAATTTTTTAGGGAAGGTTTAAATAAAATGTTAGAATTG
>NW_021357830.1:0-277 GCF_001605985.2 Dendrobium catenatum | reverse complement strand
CTTTGTTTGGCGACTTAGCTTAAAATCAAGTTTTACAAGAATACTTGTTTTGTTTTGTTGTAATTCTTTATTTGTGGTTCTCTTATTTAGTTGGCCATATGGATTTACATAGGAAAAAAATGGAGGATGCTTTATACTTGAACAAAATACTGGATAAGCTACTAAAATTTTGTTCCTCCATCCTTATGCTAAAGATGATAAGTCTTGGACCTTCTACTAACTTTCCCCATATAAATAAATAAGAAATTAGATTACCTTTCAAAGGCAATGTCATCTT
>NW_021357829.1:0-470 GCF_001605985.2 Dendrobium catenatum | reverse complement strand
TAAATTTTAATAACCTAGTTTCCTTTAAATAGAAAGTAAAAAAATCTCTAAATTCATTAAATGATTCACTCTTATGAAATAAAAATTTAATCTACATGAATCTTGAGAAATCATCAATTATCATAAATTCATATACCTTCCCTTCTAGACTTATAATGCTAACCAGTCCAAAAATATCCATATGAATAATCTCCAATGATTTGCTAGTTCTAAGATTCTTATTGGAATGAAATGAGGACTTCACCTATTTTTCTAATTGACATGCATCACAAAGGTGATCCTTGGTAAATCATAGTTTAATATACCTCTAACTAATTCTTTTTGGGTAATTTTTGTAAGGATTTTTCATGCTAGCGTGATAAAGTCTCCTATGCCATAATGAAGAATCATCAAAAATAGTTTTTAAACAAAAAGTACGAGGAGTTTTAATATAGGTCAAATATTGTTTATCCTGGTTTCATGCAAAATAT
>NW_021357828.1:0-965 GCF_001605985.2 Dendrobium catenatum | reverse complement strand
TTTGGTCAAAAGGAGCTTGGTTTTTTCATGGAAAACCATTTATAGTGCAGAAATGGACAAAAAATTTTAACCCTACAAGGGAAAATTTCTCCTCAGTTCCTGTCTGGGTCAGAGTTCATAAGCTCCCGTTAGTTTGTTGGAATTCGGAAGGGATTTCCAAAATAGCTTCTAAAATTGGTATACCGATTGCTGTTGATGCTTTAACCTATGCTAGGATCTGTATCCAAGTATCTACTTCTTCTTCCTTTCCTGAAACCGTTACTGTTGCCATTGAAGGGGAAGTTATAAAATTACAAATTCAGTATGAATGGAAACCGGTGCCCTGTGCTACTTGTGCTTCTTTAACTCATGTTTCTTCCAATTGTCCCTCAGCTCAATCTTCTGAGCAGGTTCCTCAGTCTCGGGGACGCAGCAATTCTAGGGGTCAGCGAAAGAACTCTCACTCACGTTCCAAGGTGCCGCCCCAAAATTCTGGCAAAGGGGGCCCTTCTGCTACGCCCTCTTCCACCTCTCTTCATAATCAAAACTCTATGGTATCGAATATCAATCTTGTTCCGTCTCAGGTGCTTTGGGTTCCTAAAGGTAATACCGCAGTCAGCCATTTTGGCGTGACTACTGCTCTCCCCGACAATTCTCTTCAGCAACAGACTGTTATTCCCCCTTCTAAAAATGCAGAATCTATTGATCAACCTTCTTCTAAGGTTCCTGTTAGCTCGACTATTCCCAATCTTAACTCCCCTACAGATGAAGGTTTAGGGGACACTGACTTTGGTCAGTCTAGTATGGTGCAACCTCCTATTGTTAATACTAGTAACAAATTTTCTTCTCTTCAGGGCTCTGAACTCTAATGCAGATAATGATGCTACCTCTATATCGGAACAGACGTCTAATACTAATGGGGGGGAATAAACTTAAGTCCACAATTCCTAAAAATTCCAAAGGGAAAAGCTCAAAAAAGCCTCCAA
>NW_021357827.1:0-300 GCF_001605985.2 Dendrobium catenatum | reverse complement strand
GAGTTATAAAATGAATAAAAAAGGGGAGAACAAATCTAAATAAAAATTATACTAAAATTGAAAGACTTATAAAACTCTAGTCCTAATTCATTAAATCTCATAATAATTAATTACATACTCAATCTAAAATTCTTCTATGAACTGGAACTAATTAACAAACCTAAATATTAAAAATCTAAATAATTTAAATGTGTAGAAATGAATAAAACAAAAGACTCATTAAAAATTCAACACAACTTAAAATTTCAAAATCTAATAATCGGTCTAAATTTTAATCAAACTATATATCATTTCTTTTAA
>NW_021357826.1:0-522 GCF_001605985.2 Dendrobium catenatum | reverse complement strand
CATTAACTTAAGTAAGTTATTCTGCGCCGTTCGTACTGTACAAAGATCTTCGTACTGTACGCTCTATTTTAAATACTTAATTTAACCCGTGATTAGTGCAAAAAATCAAAGCTTAATTACAAATTGAAAATCGTACTGTACGAACACATTTGTACAATACGATGAACAGAGACGAATTCAGATCGTCCTGGACGATCCCTTGTTTTTGTCTCATCGTACTGTACGATATAGATCGTATCATACGATGAATAGAGACGACATTTGAACGTCTCGGAATTAGTCCTGGACGATGCCTTGATTTTCACCATTCGTACTGTACGATATGTATCGTACTATACGATGAACAGAGACGACATTTGATAGTCCCGGCTATCGTCCTGTACGAGCAGTAGTGTTGAGGATCGTACTGTAGGATTAGATTTTGAACTATTCGTACAACTTCGTACCAAGACGAAGCTGTTTATACATGTCGTACTGTACGATGAGAAATCGTACTGTACGATTGTAACGGCTACTTTGAAA
>NW_021357825.1:0-223 GCF_001605985.2 Dendrobium catenatum | reverse complement strand
TAAATATGAAAAATCTTGTCCAAATAGGGACTTTTTGACTCTTGCTCAATCTCCAGAGCTCCTCAGGCCCTGAGATTTTGTGAGAGTGCTCCCACAACTCTTCCTCACCTTTCCCGACAAGATCCCGACCACCTCGAGCCGCCGCCGGTGAAATCTCCGGCCACCCGAGGAGATCTACGTTCCAAAACGTTTCGGGACCGATCCAGGACGTTTCGAGACGAGG
>NW_021357824.1:0-734 GCF_001605985.2 Dendrobium catenatum | reverse complement strand
TATTCTAGTGGAATCATTTTCAATTGGGCTAGGCCCTATGGTTTTTCCCCCTTTTCAGGGGTTTCCACGTAAAAACTCTGGTGTCTCTTATAAATGTTATACCCTCTCTCACTTATCTGCTTGTGTGTTGGATCTTCGTACAGCGCTAAGACACTAAACTTTATAATTCTCTACCGCCGCGAATACTCCAGGACGCAACAAACTTAAACTCTTTGTTAATAAATTATAAAATTTTTTAATCAAAATAAATCATAGGGTCAAATTTGATTCATTTGAGTTGTCAATTGCTTAAGTTTGAATCTGACTTTTTGACCTCTTAATTAAACAAGTTGGGTTCTAGCCAATTTGATTCAGATGTAATCATATTTATTGGTTTACCCCACCGGGCTAAGGTGTATTGGAGGGCGAGCGTGGTTGGGAAACTCCCCAACCCAAATTCTATTCCTCTCTCAAGCTGCTCTTTAAGTGACTAGAAAATAAGTGCACGATCTTGTACCTGTGAGGTTGATTGTTGCTAGGTCCACCAAGAGATTAATTACTCCACCGATGCCCTCCCTAGCTAAGCTCAAAAAATTATTAGGTGCGGAGTGTGCACCGTCCGCACAAGCACAAAATATCTAGCGGTACTGAGTGGTATTTAACTAGGTACCCAATAGGGTCGTTCTCCGTAGCTCTAGGGATAGCATCGGCTTGCCAGTTCCAAGAAAAAAAAAATCTGTTTTTTTTTTTTTGGA
>NW_021357823.1:0-302 GCF_001605985.2 Dendrobium catenatum | reverse complement strand
AGCTTCAACAGTGGAAAGTGCAACAGAGTTTTGCTTATTACTAGACCAAGAGACCAATGATTGTCCAATGAATTGACAAGTTCCAGAAGTATTTTTTCTATCCACCTTGTATCCTGCAAAATCAGAGTCAGAAAACCAATAATCTCAAAAGAAGTGTTGTGTCTAGGGTACCAAATCCCTAAGCCTTGTGTCCCCAAAACCTATTTTCATGTCTTATATTTTGATGATTGACAAACACTATTTCTCTTAGACTTCTTATTGCTTATAACTTTTCAGGAATCGAAGATCGGACGATCAAGAAG
>NW_021357822.1:0-1016 GCF_001605985.2 Dendrobium catenatum | reverse complement strand
CCCCAATGATTAAAGGCATGAAATCTTTCATCCTTAGTGCCATAATTTTTGTGATGATCTTGTAAAAAACATTACATAGGGCAATAGGTCTTAAATCTGTAATGTCAGAAGCATGTGCAGTTTTTGGGATAAGAGCAATAGCCGAGGCTTTAATAAATTTGGGAAGGTAACCTTTGGAGAAAAAAGATTTAACCGCTTTGCAAATCAAAGGGCCCATAAAAAGCCAAGACGATTTATAAAACTCAAAATTGAACCCATCAGGCCCAGGAGAGGAGTTGGAGCTCCCATGGAAAATAACAGCCTTTATGTCATCATCAGAAATAGGAGCAATGAGTAAAGAGGCAAGATGAGGAGGAATGATGTTACCTTCCGGAATAGGCAGAGGATCACTGCAAGCGGGAGGATTAGGAGCATTGAATAACTTCTCAAAGTGTTCAATGATAGAGCTAACCATATTAATCCTAACATTAGGGTCATCAGAAGCCACCAATTTGGAAGAGCAGATATTCCTCCTTCTCCTTACTCTAGCATAAAGAAATTTCAAATCATCTTCCCCTTGTGAAAGCCATTTTATTTTTGCCCTTTGAAGCATCCAATTAGTCCAAGAAGAATAGCAGTCAGCAATTTGAGCATTAATTCCTTTCAATCTTTGGTTCAAAGATAGGTTTTGAGGGTCATTATTAAGTAAACCCAAACAGCAAGACTGTTGCTCCTTTAGAGAATTGAATTGATTGGAAAAAAGAGAAGAGTTTGTCCAATCATAACCTTTAAGCCTCAACTTCAGATTTTTAAGCTTGCTATATAGCCCTAAAATAGGGTTACCTCTAATGGGTTGAGAAAAAATGTCCAGAAAAACATGCCAAAATTCATCTTGCTTTGTCCAAAAATTTTTGAAAAGGAATCTATGATTCCAATTAGCTGTCTGACCACTTTGAAGGACAATGGGTGAGTGGTCAGAGCAAGAAGGAGCTAACACTTCGTATCTAGAAGTAGGGAAGGATTCCAGCCATTTGTCA
>NW_021357821.1:0-767 GCF_001605985.2 Dendrobium catenatum | reverse complement strand
ACCTTATTGTTCCCATCATCGGATGCATGGCTTTCCTTGAGCTACACCTTTGACAAATGCTTCGAACTATGAACGAGGTTGAGACTTTTCAAGTTGAAAAGAATTTATGATTATATTCTTACACAAATTGTATTAAGATGAATTTCAAAGTCATTATATTTTAAGAAAAAATTATGTCATGATATCCTGATATAAAATGCACTATTACAAGCTTCAAAGCTCTTATATTTGCATTAAGATTGTTGCAATATTTATGTTTTGTTTGAGAATGCTTTCTTATTGTTTCTTAAAATATTTTTTTAATACAAAAATTAATTTTTTTGTACTGAAAAGTTGTTTTAAGAATTAGTAAAAAAACCGTCCCAAACGAAACCTTAGAATATCATATGCATCGCTAATCTGAGTGAAAATTAAAGAAAAACATAATTATAATTGGATTTCCTAATGTGAAATGCATTATGATGGATATCAGTTCATGAATTTACGTTGAGATTGGTATTATATTTGATATTGTAAATTATACTAATCTCAATATAAATATAATTAAAAAATAATAAAGCTTTATTTAGGACTGTTTCTTACTACTTCTTAAAATAACTTTCTAGTATAAAATTTTTATTAAAAGCTGCTTTGAAAAATAGTAACAAAACCTTCATATCCCGACTCTAAGGGGTTGTTTGGTATCAGATTTATCGTGGGATTTAAGTTGGATTTACGCTAAATCTAGCCAAACGGTTTTTTTGTGTGTGTTAAATCCCAAGATTCCG
>NW_021357820.1:0-291 GCF_001605985.2 Dendrobium catenatum | reverse complement strand
AAAAGTACCATGTTAGTTTCGAGTTGGACCCGAACCCTACCTGTGACCTATTTTTAAAACCGAGTCAACCCTAACCCTAGCCGCCAGTTTCATCTCCCCAAATACCTTGCCTCCACAATTCAAGTTCCTATTTCGATTGCCTTCCATATGTGATGCACCTTAACTAGGAAGATTAATTTTAGATTTCAAATCAATTTGATTTTTGAAATTCTTTCCTAAATTTAGTTGATCTATTTTAAGAAAATTACTTAAATAAGCCCAATTGAAGTTCAAATTGGATTTGATTTAAAT
>NW_021357819.1:0-294 GCF_001605985.2 Dendrobium catenatum | reverse complement strand
TGATATAAAAGGCTTGGGATTTGTGGCAGCAGAACATCCTGAGCAAAATGTATGTTAGGCGATAAATGATAAATATCCTGTTACAGAAAACATGGATATAAATGAAGAGAAAGATGTGGAAGCTAAACCTGCACCAGAAGAACTTGAAGATGGTGTACAGGCTACTACCATGGATGAGCTGAGGGAAATAAATTTGGAAACTGATGAAGACCCTCGCCCGACCTTCATTAGTGCTATTCTCTCCAAGAATAAAGTTAAAAAGATGAAAGCATTACTCAGTGAATTCAGGGACTG
>NW_021357818.1:0-312 GCF_001605985.2 Dendrobium catenatum | reverse complement strand
CTAACGGTTTGTACATACAAACTTTGAAATTTTTTCTGTTCGTACCGAACGAACACTGTTCATACTGGATGATCGGGTATAAAATGACTTCGTACCTATTCAAAATGAGTTTATATGCAATTGTTTTTGAATTGTTCATATGTACGAATATACGATCATACAGTACGATTGTGGACGATCAAATTTGAATAATTCATTTTTCTCGATGTTTTTGTGTCTTTGTATAAATGCTCCACTAAAAACTGACACTTAATCTTTTTTTCATCTGGTCTTTGTGATTTATAAAGGGAAATTGAAGGAGAGAGTGTGAGA
>NW_021357817.1:0-283 GCF_001605985.2 Dendrobium catenatum | reverse complement strand
AAAGTTTTTCAACCACAACTTTTTAAATAGTAAAATGGGGAAAATAAAAAAATAATAAAAATAAAGGACACAAGATTTATAGTGGTTTAATCTAAATCAGACCTACATCCACTCCCCCGAGGCACCCTTCGAGTATTGTACTAATACCAATAGTGTCTCTCCTTTTGCACCCACAACAAGGAGAAGAAGCCTTACAAACACTCTTTCCACCACTTCCCGGTGCGGCAGAGAACCGTCATCCTTTCACACTATCCCCAGTGTTGGTATAGAACCATCCGTCCTT
>NW_021357816.1:0-239 GCF_001605985.2 Dendrobium catenatum | reverse complement strand
TCTCAAGGAGGGGACAAATTAAGGGCTTTATGTACTAGGACCAATGTCGTTGGTGTGCACAGGTATAAGTACAAATATCCCTATTGCATATCAATATATCACCTTTAAGGATAGCCTAATATCCATCATAACAAACATCACATGGTAGAGGCGTGGCCACACAAACTACCTAAAAGTAACAAGGATCCTTTCACGGGGTAGAAATATAGAGGGATATTTATAGGAGGTAGGGAGTTGTT
>NW_021357815.1:0-328 GCF_001605985.2 Dendrobium catenatum | reverse complement strand
GTCATTTATGACATTTGGAATGAATTTCAAGAGGTTTGGAGTAAGTTTGGTGGAAAAATAAGAAAACCCCCTTAATTCAGCAATTAAATAATTTAATTAAACGTGTAAATTGTATAAAAAAATATAATTCATTATAGAAAACTCTAAATTGAACAAAATAAAGGGCATTGAACTTCTCTCAGGGTCTAATATTTATAAAAAAAATACTAAACTTCCAGAATTTACTAAATATCCAAAAGTCAATTCTTTGGTCAATGTTAGTTCAAAAATATACCTAAACTTTAAAAAATTATAATTAATTACAAAAAATTCAAAATCCAACAAACTT
>NW_021357814.1:0-258 GCF_001605985.2 Dendrobium catenatum | reverse complement strand
GCAAACCCTTCAGCTATTCACACTCTCCAAGTGTCGGCAGCGAACCCTTAGGCTATTCACACTCTCCAAGTGTCGGCAGCGAACCAGATCTCCTTAAAAAATCTTCTCACAAGAAATCTAGAAGGAAGAAAGAAAAGAGTGAAGTAATCCCAATTCACAAGTAGAGATTCTTATCTTTGAACTCCAAGTGAAGCCTTCACGCTCCAATGGTAGGAATCCTCACTTGAATGCACTCTCACACTCTCTCCTTAGCTATTC
>NW_021357813.1:0-236 GCF_001605985.2 Dendrobium catenatum | reverse complement strand
GAATAGTGGTATTTTCTCACTTAGGGGAGATATTATTTTTTCATAAGGTTTTGGGCATGAAATCAATGATAATCTACTTAGGATACTATAATTAGGAATTAGAACGAACTCCATTTTGACCCTTTGAGGTCATATGTGGTTTATCTCAGATCTAGTTATGGTATTCAAAGTAGGACTTATAATTTTGGATTTGAATCCTATTTTAAATTTTTATCTCCACTTTTTGAAGTGGTATA
>NW_021357812.1:0-426 GCF_001605985.2 Dendrobium catenatum | reverse complement strand
ATATATATATATATATATATATATAATCCCATCTAAATTTAAATATTCCCACCCATGGCATATGAGCAAGCTCATGAGACGACTGGAGCTCATTTATAGTGAGACGAGCTCAAGTTTGAGCTCGCCTATTGAGCTCGAGCTTGAGTTTGAGCTGCACCATCAAAGGATTAGTGCACGAAAAAGTGTGTGTGTGTGTGTCATTTTGTCTCAAAGAGTCTGTAATTTTCATTTTTCTTGAGCAAATATTTGTAATAGGTGTATATTGGGTTAGCAATTATATACACAAACATAATGGCCTCATCTTCAGTTTCTTTCTCCAGATCCATGTCTCATCTTCCCTATCATTTTCAAAAAATTTCTCATAGCAATAGCTGCTATAGATTTACCATAAAATTTTCTTATACATTCCAACTTGTCTTCTTCTGC
>NW_021357811.1:0-203 GCF_001605985.2 Dendrobium catenatum | reverse complement strand
CTCATGAGTCGCATGTTCCTTCCCTTTTTTTCTACAACTCAAGAGTTGTAGGAAATCTCATCATTCTCCTAAACTCAAACTAGGAGAATGTATTCCCCTCTTTGGATAACAAATGTCCAAAGAACTCTCTTTGATTTGCAACTCCAAAATGCATCTCATTCTTCGCCATCCCTCCAACCCAAATTGGAGGAATGAATCCCTTT
>NW_021357810.1:0-231 GCF_001605985.2 Dendrobium catenatum | reverse complement strand
ACATTGATGATTCTCCTTAGCAACACAAATTATAATTCAAAAATATTCATATTACATGATTAACAAAGTTTAAGATATACAATTTATTAAACTGATGGTTTAAACAAAATTCAAGGCGACCAATTAGGCTGTGAGTATGAGTCAATGAAATACTGAAATTGTTCACTGTGAAGATCAAAAAGCCCTTCATCCCAATCAACATACTTTGGCAACATGTCGCTCAAATGATCG
>NW_021357809.1:0-274 GCF_001605985.2 Dendrobium catenatum | reverse complement strand
AAAACTCCCCAACCTGGAACAAAATCCAGAACCAAAACAAAAACCAGCCTTTATCCCAGCAACCAGACCGAACCAACTGATACCATAAAGCTTAACGATATGCATAACCACCACAATACAGCTGAAACTGCCCAGAAAACCACTACAGAATAGGCTCCCAGCAAAAACAGAAAACACCCTGAAAGAAAACAGCCAGCAAAGACCAAAAATTCTGGACCATAAGAAACCAAAAACCAGCTCAACCATGTCTAATGTGAGGCAAAGAAAACTTATC
>NW_021357808.1:0-393 GCF_001605985.2 Dendrobium catenatum | reverse complement strand
AAATGCCAAAATCCTAGTGATGCTCACTTCGTGTGGGAAAACAACGATGCCCAATGACACAAGTAGATGGCCTACTCTACATGCCTAAATGACCCTAATGGTCTCTATGGCTCACATAAGGGGACAAGCTTTGACCTATAGGGCCAAAGCTTCGTTAGTGAACTAACCTAAGGCTGACTACCTAAACATGCTAGAATACCTATTAATAAGAAGTGTGTGATGTGAAGCAGTTCCGGTATATAATTAAAAATTTATTTTGCAAGTTGCAGAAATTATACATGACTGCATGTGGCTCTGCCACTTAATAGCTTATAAGCAAATGGTCCCGTTTAGTTCCCAATCATTAAGCTCCAATGTACCTGACTGCATGTGGCGCTGCCACTTAATAGCTTA
>NW_021357807.1:0-247 GCF_001605985.2 Dendrobium catenatum | reverse complement strand
CTACACCATGTACTTGGCATTGGTGAAAACGACGTGCGATAGACATACATTCGTCAATCATTGAGGGCCAGTAATATCTTAATCTCTTAATTTTCATCTTCATTTTAGGACCAGATTGGTGAGCACCACACAATCCAGCATGTACCTCGGTCACAATCTTTTGGGCTTCTTGTTTGTTAAGACAACGTAACCACAATTGATCAAAAGACTGGAGGTACAAAGTGCCGTTTATCAGCGTATAGGAGAG
>NW_021357806.1:0-1440 GCF_001605985.2 Dendrobium catenatum | reverse complement strand
AATTGAAAGCCTGGGGAACATTCCTTTCTCATTGTGTTACTCGGGTTAATGGAAACTCTTAACAAGTTTGATGAGTATAATAAATAAATAGTAGAAATATTTGATAAAAGTAGGGCCATGATAAGAAATTACAAACTTGAAATTGAATAACTTCAACCTTGAGCAAATATTCAAACGAGCATTAAAAAACATTGACATAGAAAAGTGTACTTAGTTAATTAAGAAAAGGAAAGCTAACTTAAGCTAGGGATTACACTGATATTGGCTCAAGGTCGAGTCAAAAAGTGATGATAATACTCATTACAATAGATCTAAGCCCCATGATAAATAGATAATATAAGCTTAATAAAGATGCTTTCCATTATTTAACTAGAGTCTTATTCTAAAAGAAAATATATATCCAAAGAAGCTTGAAAAGTAATGATCAAGTCACCTCCTTAAATTAATTCTTAAAAGGAAAGATATTCTAATGAACTCCCCCTCTTATTTTGATTGCTTACTTATTATTTACTATCAAGAAATTTCCATGGGTCTTCATAGGTCAATCCCATCAATTTGATGATAGTCAAGTTACAATACCTTAACATTTTGTATACCTTCAAAATAAAAAGTCAAGCCATAAAATTTGGACTCGCCATTTACAATAAGATTTACACTGAATTGAGAATGAAGTCCTTCCTAATAGGCAAGTCTAAACATTATCTCTGTAAAAACTAAGACCTACTAAAATGTGGGCCCTTCCAAGGAGATGACCCAATTAGATATACAATCTACTAAAATTTTCAACTCACTGAATTTAATATGTATAATTGAATATTGGGATGTCAAAGACTCAAAGTTATAGTTATTTTTGAAGGATGAATCTCACTAAACACACTTAATTATAACTACCCCTATTAAAACCGGACAAATTTTATTTAGCCAAATTATACTTTTCCTTAAATATACCCAAGTCCTTAGATTTTTTTGACTTTTTTAAATCCTTTAAAGCAACATATGATGCTTCAGGATTTAATATTAAAGGAAGATTAACTTATGAATATCATATTATGGCTTTCTTTAATGAGAAATAAAATAAGATAAAATAAAGGTACTCCACCTATAAGAATAAATTTTATGCATTAATCCAATCAAGAAAATATTAGAGAAACAATATTTTGTACAAATAATTTATTCTTAATTCAAATCATCATGCCTATAAATTTATAAATATTTAAAGAAAACTTAATCATTTCTTCCTTTGGAATTTCAAATCCATTATTTCAGTAGACTTATAAATGACTGACTATTTGGAGTAGTTAGACTTTCACTTAGATTTCGTTTAGAATAACTTTTTATTGCTTTCTAAATATATTTTTTAGTAAAAAAAATTTTAGTTCAATAATTTTTTATGCTAAAAAATTACTTTAGAATATATTTAAAAAATTATGTCAAAGGAAG
>NW_021357805.1:0-301 GCF_001605985.2 Dendrobium catenatum | reverse complement strand
GCCATGCTCTTTTTATTTAAAAGGGGGTCTTTAAGCGCAGCAGGTACATGTGCAAAGAGTTATATATTATTATGTATTAACTGCCCCTTTTATTTTAGCTCTTTGTATGAGCATGGCCACCTGCATAAGACTGCACAAGTATAGTTCGCCCCTAATCCTTAGGGTAAATCTAACACACAATCAAACACAGAGTACAGAAAGCAGATAAATAAACACAATCAATTCTATACTAGCAGACAGCATGCAGTGAAAACTCGAAAATCCGGCACACAGCGAGAAAGTAAACACCGGCCTAGCCTAG
>NW_021357804.1:0-299 GCF_001605985.2 Dendrobium catenatum | reverse complement strand
CATCCCTTTATTAGGTAATTTAGAAAATTCTATAAATATCCCGAACTTATAAAATCCATAACTAATTGTAGAAAATTTCAAATTAGGCAAACTCACTTACATTGGACTCAAATTAGAATTTAGTATTTATTAAAAATCTTAGATTTTCAGAAATGGCCTAGATTAGAAAGTCAACTTTTTGGTCAATCGTAGTTCATTTAGGGCCGAAACTTAAAAAAAATTCATAACTTTGCCTAGAAAACTCCAATTTCAGTGCACTACTTGGCTAATTACTCCTCTTAAGGTCTAGTATTTTCCTA
>NW_021357803.1:0-629 GCF_001605985.2 Dendrobium catenatum | reverse complement strand
TATTTAAAGTTAAAGTGATATTAGCCAATTTTGGAAAATTCTAGGTCCTCCTAGGAACTAAGCCAAAGGTCCAAAAAGTCACTATGGGAAAAAGGCTAAGTCTGGATCTACTATCACCTTAGGAAAATACTAAACCTTATTACAAGTGGTTAGCCAGGTAGTAGGCTGGAATCAGAGTTTTCTAGGCAAAGTTATGGATTTCCTAAGTTTCGAGCCCTATCCTATAGACTAGGGTTGACCAAAAAGTTGACTTTTTAATCTAGGCCATTTTCTAGGAACCTAAGATTTTTAATAAATACTAGACCCTAATTGAAGTCTAATGCAAGTGAGTTTGCCTGATTTGAAATTTTCTATAATTAGTTATGGATTTCTAAAGATCGGGGTATTTAAGGAAATTTTCTAAATTTCCTACTAAAGGGCCTTTTTTATTGTTTTGCTCCAAACAAGCTTCAAACTGATCGGAGTCACTCCCGAAGGTCAGGAATGACCAGAGAAAGTATTTCCAAGTGTTTGGAGAAGATTTGGGATTTTTCTTAATTTTTAATGATTTATTAGTGGCAAAACGGTAAATTCCACCTATGGTCAAATTAGAGGTCAACCTGAAGTCAAACTAGGGAGCCCTATTTATC
>NW_021357802.1:0-217 GCF_001605985.2 Dendrobium catenatum | reverse complement strand
ATAACAAATCCCTCAGAAATAAAAGAACATGATGCTCCCGTATCAAACAACACCTTAACAGGCTTGTTACAAACAAAGATTGTTCCTAAATATCATGCATGTAACATAACATAAAGCTTATTTTACTTAAACAGTATAAAGGGATTCATTAACATTAAATAAAGTCCATACCTGTTATAACATCAGGAGAGTCTTTTGCTTCAAGTTGTGATATTCC
>NW_021357801.1:0-253 GCF_001605985.2 Dendrobium catenatum | reverse complement strand
GCCAGAAATAGATATTCCCCTTCCCTAAACCCCATTGGATAAAATTTTCAGCTTCCCATTTAATGTTACATAATCTTTTCCACGTAGACGAGTCGGAATTTTTAAAAGAGCACAGAACAGGATGCTTATTATGACAATATTTAACAGTCATGAACCGAGCCCATAAACTACTATTGGATCTAAAAGAAAACTAAAGTTTGTGAGAGAAAGCAATAACAGTGTCAAATAAATTCTTACAACCCAACCCTCCTTC
>NW_021357800.1:0-1268 GCF_001605985.2 Dendrobium catenatum | reverse complement strand
ACCTCGTCGAATTTGGTGTTGGACATGATGAGATAGGTAGCGACAGACAAAATAGGTGTCATGTTGATCCGGTCGCCAGCTTTGGGTATTATAGAGGTACGAAGGACATGTTGATTTATGCGCGCATTTCTATTTAGGGAAGAAACAAGAGGTTGATGTTGATAGAAAGTGGCATTTCTAAGGACTTGATTAACATCGCTCCAATCAAAGTCATTTGCCTAGGACCTTCAGTGGATAGCCCAATATATTGGGCAATGTCGGCTCTGGTGATTTCTATGTTTTGACTACAAACAAAGGAGTGGACAGTGGTGTTGTCGACAGTGTAGGTGAGATTGGCTAGAAATTCTAATAAAAGTTCGGAGTTGTAGGGAAAGGCCAGGGTGAGGAGGAACTGAAAGGTGGTGGAAATAAAGAGGTTCAGTACCTCGAAATTCAGTGTAGCCTGATTGAGCATTTTGGAATGAGTAATTTTGCAGGCCTTATACTTATGGTAGGCTTCCTCATTTTCAGCACTCAAGAATCGAGTGCTGTGACGACTTGAGGAGGATGAACTGGCAGTTGCCAAACGGCCTATCTTGCTGGACCTAGACATCTTGTAGAGTGAATTGAGGAAGGTGTGAAATGTGAGAAAGACAAGGTGTGAGTGAAGTGAGGAAAGTGTGATTGAAAACAGTTGCCTAGCCGGGCAATTTATAGAATTTTCCCCATATCGTACAGTAAGGTAGTAAATCGTACAGTACGATGTGGTAATAATTGCTCTGACGGTTCGTACCGGGAAAGAAGGTCAAAACGTACAGTACGATGTATATCGTACAGTACGATCAGAGGAATATCGATCGTCCCGAGGAATTCAGTATGACTTTTGACCAAACATATCGTATTGTACGAACAGATGTATCGTACAGTACGACTTGCATTAATATCATACCGAACGCCTTTATTTCGTTCTTATCCATTGGCTGAGGTGGATCGTACCGTACGATGGATGTATATCGTATAGTATGATATGCAATAATAACATACCATAACGCTTAAATTCGTCCCAATCCGATCGCTGACGTGGCGCGTACAGTACGAAGTGGAGATATCGTACCGTACGATGACCAATAATGTATCATACAACACGATGGAGGTCGTACAATACGATCAACAGAGACGAAACTTACCGGTTGGTGTGTTCTGTGCAGATTACAGTATACCATAAAGTACGATCGGTGTATCGTACAGTACTATATTACAGAGTCAAGGTTGGTGCTTTATGTGTAGTG
>NW_021357799.1:0-227 GCF_001605985.2 Dendrobium catenatum | reverse complement strand
AACTGAGGTGAAAATTATTTTAGCAGTAGACGACAAAAAAGTGGATTGGAGAAAACCCTTCATTGAATACTTGCGAGAAAACAAGCTCCCTCAGGAAGAATCAAATCCAGATTAAATCAAAAGATATTTATTATCTTATACTCTAATCAATTCCCCCCTACATTGAAGTTCATTCGATCAGATGTGATTGAAGTATCTGAATGAAGCAAAAGCACAGAAGACCATAG
>NW_021357798.1:0-202 GCF_001605985.2 Dendrobium catenatum | reverse complement strand
ATACACATTCAAGGACAAGTACAAGTGAATATATATAATTATTTTTCTTTTTTTTATTAAGTGCTTTTTATAAACTTTGTACTCACGATTATAATATTCTTTGTGATCTACAATATAAAAAATGCATATTGATCCTGTTTCATAAACTTCCATACTTTTTTTTTTAAAAAAATACTTCTTTAATTGATATGTCAAAAAATAG
>NW_021357797.1:0-207 GCF_001605985.2 Dendrobium catenatum | reverse complement strand
TAAATACAAAGTTCATTTCAAATAATTCAAAGCTTCATCCAAATATCCACGAAAAATCCGAAGCTCCACCAAAAACCCAAAAAAGCTCCATAAAAATCTAAAAAACCCAAAATCCCAAAATTCCAAAAAAATATTCAAAATCCCAAAAATATTTAAAATTGAAATAATATATCCATTCACTTAAAAAGCAAAATCCATCCACCCTCC
>NW_021357796.1:0-525 GCF_001605985.2 Dendrobium catenatum | reverse complement strand
ATCAAGTGTACCAAACGAGCAACACAGTGCAGCTCCAGTACATTCAGAGAGTATGATGCAGTTGGCTACTGCTATAGCACAGGTGATGGGGGATGCACAGAGTAAGATGAGTGGAAGTAAAGAAGAAGAAGCAGATAAGCACTTGCAGATGTTTCATAAGCTGAAGCCTCCGTTGTTCAAAGGAGCTGTGGGACCCCAGGCTGCTGAAGATTGGATAATGAGGGTAGAAAAGATCTTTGATAGCATGCAGTGTCCGAGAAATCGAAAGGTACCTTTGGCTGTGTTTCTGTTTGAGGGAGAAGCAGAGAGATTGTGGATTGGACAGCAGAGAGAGAAATTCCAGGGAAAGACAAATGCTGAGATCACCTGGGATGAGTTCACTACAGTGTTTCGGATGTGGTTTGTACATCCGTCAGCTCAACGACAAATGCAGGAAGCTTTTATGAGATTGGAACAATGACGCAGGACAGTGATGCAGTACGAGGCCGAGTTTACTGCACTTGCAAGGTATGCTTCTCATTTGAT
>NW_021357795.1:0-279 GCF_001605985.2 Dendrobium catenatum | reverse complement strand
AAACTCTACCGCCGCGTATTTTCTAACACGCAACAGATTGGATAAAAAAAGTAATTCAAAGTAAAATAAATAACTCATTCTAGTTTATTTTTGAGAAAAATCAAATCGATCAATTTTGAGCAAAAACGGTTTACACTACAAGCAAACTTGATGGATAGCCACCAATTGTGGTTGGCCGCCTCCACCAGCCTCCGGCCACCACCGTCGGCCATTGTCACTTGTTTCCAGTTGTCATTTCCGTCTGCCATAATTCGGCACCTTATGACTGGCCATCATCAC
>NW_021357794.1:0-235 GCF_001605985.2 Dendrobium catenatum | reverse complement strand
CTCGATGGATAATAATATCTATAACCCAAAAGTTCACCCCCATTTGATGCATCAGATCGAATGGGGTTTATTTGATTGTGGGGATTGGTTTCCTAGGGGCGCAAGCCCCCATAGTTAATTACATCTTAGACCTCAGTCTAAGAAAACTCTCGATTAAGGTTATTAGATTATCTTCTCTAATGGGTTTTGTGCAAAGGAAAAATTCTAGGCTTTCCTAATCAAAGGGGAAGGTCCC
>NW_021357793.1:0-235 GCF_001605985.2 Dendrobium catenatum | reverse complement strand
TATTATACTCACATTGTATTTTTTATATGAGGAGGTTTTTTCCTCAATTGTTGGAGGCCGAGACACATTTATATTCTAATTTTAAAATATAAGTTTACTATTGATAAGCCACCAAAAATCTTTATGATCGTGCACGAATCTTGATTATATTCATGTTAGAAATTTTCCGAATTAAATTCAGGATTATATGAATTTCAATTTTAGCAAACTTATAGTTAAACTAAAAGTTTTGAAA
>NW_021357792.1:0-881 GCF_001605985.2 Dendrobium catenatum | reverse complement strand
ATCTACTGGCTTTCATTTATCCCAAAAGTCCTACATTACTGATTTACTACACTTAGCTTCAATGTCCACCTGTAAACCACTCGCCACACCACTTCCTGCCAAATACCCAACTGATCCCTACCTCCAAACGCCATTTGCTAAGCCAGACCTCTACCGCCAGTTAGACGGATCCTTACAATTATTAACCTGCACTCGTCCAGACATTGCTTTTGCAGTTAATAAATTGTGCCAACATATGCACAATCCCCTTCTTCTGCATTTCCAACTTCTCAAGCGTGTTCTTCGCTACTTAAAAGGCACTCTTGAGCATGGCCTTTTCTTACCAAAAACCAATTTACATCTCACTGCTTATTCCGATTCCGACTGGGCCGGAGATCAACTTGATCGCAAATCTACCACAGGCTATTGCCTCTTCCTCTGATCAGCTCTACTGACGTGGTCAGTAAAGAAACAAACCACGGTTGCAAGGTCTTCAACCGAAGCAGAGTATCGATCCATGGCCGCCGCAGCTACCAACATCATCTGGACACGTCGCCTCTGTGAATATTTCTTGATCACTCTACCTCCTACCGAGCTTTTCTGTGACAATATCTCCGCCATGTCGATCGCCTGGAATCCCATTTTCCACGCCCGAACTAAGCATATAGAAATTGATCATCATTTCATACGGGACTCAATTCAGGCCAAGCATATCTCGGTTCAACACATCTCCACTCTTGATCAGCTGGCGGACATCTTCACGAAGTCTCTTTCGGCTAATAGGCTAGCTACATTGCGAGACAAACTCATGGTCCTTCTGACCATCAGCTTGAGGGACGGTGACAGAGATACTACATCCACTACCGAGCAGCTGACAATCTCACCGGAGTCCACATCGCGCT
>NW_021357791.1:0-300 GCF_001605985.2 Dendrobium catenatum | reverse complement strand
AAACTTAGGAATATTTTTCCTAATATTAAATGTAATATTTGTGGATGTTTGGGACCTATAGCTCACACCTGTACTTTGAAGATGTAATCTAATCTGGTGTGGAGACTTAAGATGCATAAACCTAGATATATCATACATGCATCTGATTATAAATTGTTAAAAGGTGAACCCAAACTTGTTTGGGTTCCCAGGTCCAACATTTGATATTTTTGCATGATTGCTCTCACACAAGACCTTGTGAGAGCATATGGTACCTGCATAGCGGATGTTCAAAGCATATGACTGGAGATACTACACAAT
>NW_021357790.1:0-1845 GCF_001605985.2 Dendrobium catenatum | reverse complement strand
CAAACCACAATTTGGATTACCAAACGGTTTTCAAACGTGACATGCTTATAGTCTAATCGAGTGTCTCGACGAGACAAATCCAACGAGCCCAAGATCGTTAAATTCCGATATCATTAGAGCCTTCAAACGCCTGATAAACGGTCCATGATCAAGAGATTCAACACCGGCTGTCCATTAAAACCACTCCCGATCCACCCATGTCTTCCACCTTTTTATTGCCCATGCTACTCTCAGAAAACTATAAATAGATCCTCATTTCTCTTAAGAGGGGACCCAAACAAGAAGAAGAAGAAGAAGAAAGAGAAGAGAAAGAAGAAAATTCGGAGGGAAGAAAATCCTCCTCGACCACCGCCGGCGGAATTTTGCCCGACTTCCGAACGAAGCCGGAATTCTACCCGACTTCCGAACGAAGCTGGAATTCTGCCCGACTTTCGAACGACACCGAAATTATGCTCGATCTCCAAGTGATGCCGGAACTTTGCCCGCGTTGTAATTGAATTTCAATCAAAAAGTGATTCATTATAATCTGATCGTCCTAACTTTTACGGACGAGTAAGCCTCTTATATCTCAAGCAAACTCCAGTGTAACTTTTTCAACTGGGCATGGCCCCGTGGTTTTTTCCCTTTCTAGTGTTTCCACGTAAAAATCACTGTGTTTCTATTTCTCTCATGTTTGTGTGCTGAATATCCGTACAACATTGAGACAGAAATTTTCTAACTCTATCGCCGCATATATTCTCGCCCGCAACAAGTTCAACTATAACCCTAATTACATATTAAACCTTTAAGTTATTTAGGGTTCTATCATGCTTTGAAGCATTGCTAAAATTTTCATAAATCGAAATTAATTTTTTAATTAGGTGTAATTAAGTGCCAATTTTCAATTTTTTTAAAAAAGTGTGATTAAATGCCTTGATTTTATACACATTTTTCTAGTGAAAATCTTCTTAAATTAAGATTATTTTTTATGATTATAAATTCTTTGAGGAAAGATAACCATGATAAGTAAATACAACTAAAATATTAGACATCATCATCATAAAGTCAAAATGGTCATAAAAGTTTTTTTTTGACTGCTAGCGATAAATTATAATATATAGTGTTCATCTTCAAAAAATAAATTTCAACTTCAATCAGCGATTCTTATATTAATTCTATCACAAAATATGTTTTAGTTTTAAATTTTAAAATAGAAAGATTATTTAATTTTATTTATTTTTTAAATAAATAATAATGGTTTCGATTGGCTGGGTGTGGCTCCACTTTGGTGGGGTGCTGTGTGTTTTTCTTATTTGTTGGGCTCTGTCCATGTAGTCATTAGGGGTCTCTTTTGGGCTAGAGGATATTGTGTCTTTCTATTGGCTTGTTGGTGTTTGGGTTTTTGTGGGTGTGGTTGGCTTTCGTTTGGTTAGATTGTGGTCCGGGGGTTGGCTGGATGTTGTGTTTGATTGTGGGTCTGGGGGTTGGTCGATGTTCCTTGTGGGGTCTTAACTTGCGTTAGATATATGGATGCTCGGTTTGCTATGTAGGATTGGAAGTTGGTTCTGTTGATTTTGGAGTCGCAGGTGGCGTGGCTGTTGTTGTTTTCTTTTGTTCATACTCTGTTTTTTCTTGGTTTTTTGTTTCCTTTACTTTGTAACAGGCTCAATAGGTTTTACCTCAATTGTTGTTCTTTTAGCGAGATTCTGACCATTCAAAGACTTGAAATTTTTATCTTAATTAACGTGTAGACCTCTATCTTGATTCTTTGAGAAAAAAAAAAACATCATCATCATAAAGTCAAAAAGGTAATAAAAGTATTTTTATTTTATTTTGGAATGCTAGTGATAAATTACAATATATTGG
>NW_021357789.1:0-301 GCF_001605985.2 Dendrobium catenatum | reverse complement strand
TTTTTACTCCACTTGTGATATTATTGGACAGCATCCTTGTGAGGAATTTTTATTGCCTCAGGTTACCTGACGTTGAGATACATCAGGTAGCCTATAATATATCGTCACGTGCTCTTATTCTTTACCGTGCGGCCCGACGACCCAACCCGGAACGAATATGCTCGGTATTTGCTCGGTATTGCTAGGTACTACTCGGTATTTGCTCAGTATTTGATCGATATTTGCGGCATTTCGTCGCGGGCAGCAAATAGCTTGTTTTTGGCAAGGAAGACGAGGGAATAGGCACCTTGGAGGGCCTCGC
>NW_021357788.1:0-315 GCF_001605985.2 Dendrobium catenatum | reverse complement strand
TTTGAGGGTCCCTGAAGTTTTATTAGAGAGAGGAAAAAGGGACCTTATAAATGCAATACTACGTGCCCTCCCGATGGATTCCAGCACGTCGTATAAGGTCGGTATATTATTATATTTGTTTGACGATCTCCAAATCCAAATGTATTTGTGCCTTCCTAAAAGGAGTCATGCATAACACATAGGAGATCTCTTGATTGTTTATGTTTGTTAAAGGCTTCTTTAAATCAAAATGCCTAAAGCCCTCAAAAAGGAATCAAGCTTTGGGCATAGAAGTCTTAATTCATTTAATCTAAATTAATAATCAAATTTTATTGA
>NW_021357787.1:0-319 GCF_001605985.2 Dendrobium catenatum | reverse complement strand
AAATGCCCTCAAACTTCTACAAAATTCAAATATTTTTTAGGTGACCTCGAGGTCACCCCGATGATGGCCGTGTTGATTGCTTATCTCAACAGGAGGGGTTCACAAATGTTTTTCCAAACTCCACCCAAAAATCCAAAATCAATCCCAAATTCTCGGATATTTAAATCTGAAATAAATCCATCAACACTCAAAGCAAAATCCATCCACCCTCCGCAACAGTTTGCCTGGATGGACAAATTAAAATTACTTCAGCTCACAAAGAGCCAAATGCCTAGTCGAAATTATCACTAGGATCCATTCTCAAACCAATCTCCTGCCA
>NW_021357786.1:0-213 GCF_001605985.2 Dendrobium catenatum | reverse complement strand
TGAATATTGAGCTGTTCTCATTCGCCGTTGCGAATACGGTCAGGCGACTTTTCCCCTTTGTTTCGCTGTTGCGATCTGGTCAGGCGAACATTGGGTTGTCCACATTCACTGTTGCGTTCTGGTCAGGTGAATGTTGGATTTTGTCTTTTGTTCTGTTGTTGCGATCTGGTCAGGCAGACATTAGACCCTTTGGGAAGCTCTTTATTCGCTGTT
>NW_021357785.1:0-295 GCF_001605985.2 Dendrobium catenatum | reverse complement strand
TTCATCACCAAAAGACATAAATAGAAACTCATACTACCCAGATATGGTACTGAATGCTACTTCACCATAATTTCAGCCATCAATCTCAATTGATGATAACCAAAATGCAAGCCAAATTTTGAAAATATAGCTACACATTCTAATTGATAAAAAATCACTATCTTGAAAAATGGGTATTTATTTTTCACAGTCACTTTATTCATCTATGAATACTTGATGTACATCCTTAAAGGCCCATCCTTCTTCTTCATAAATCAGATAAGAGTCCTTACTATCAGAGTTGTACTTGATACCA
>NW_021357784.1:0-633 GCF_001605985.2 Dendrobium catenatum | reverse complement strand
AGGAAGTTGAAGATGCCTATCTTCGAGGGGGAGGATGTGTATGGGTGGACCTATAAGGTGGAGAGGTACTTTGCCATTAATGGGCTAATGGAGGTGGATAAGCTGACGGCAACAGACCTATGTCTGGAGAGGAAGGCATTGTCATGGTACCAGTGGAGAAACCATAGGAGACCTATCAGGGACCGGAGGGAATTAAAGGACTGCATAATAAAACATTTCAAATTGAATGGAGGAGATTACTATGAGCAGTTCTTTGCTCTGGTACAAGAGGGATCAGTAGCAAACTACCAGGAGCAGTTAGAGCACCTAGTCAGTAGGGTGGAGCAATTATCAGATACAGTATTGGAGGGGAACTTCATGAAGGGGTTAAAGGCAGAGATTTCGAGCAACAGTGAAGGTTTTGATGCCTCGTGACTTAGGGGAGGCCATGAAGTAGGCCCAGCTAGTAGAAAATCAGAAGAATCTAGATAAGGAAGTAAAGAGTAACAACTCAGGAGGCTCTTACAGGACGACGACCACTCTTCTAGCACCCAAGAGGTCTGCATCAGGTAATATTAATGAGACTACCAGGGAGAAGCCAGCAGGAGGAGGGAGTAGGGAAAATTTCAAGAGGCTAACAGAGAAGAAGATGCA
>NW_021357783.1:0-246 GCF_001605985.2 Dendrobium catenatum | reverse complement strand
GAATCTTAGTTTGAAGTGTGATTCAAGTAGTTTCTATAGGCTTTGATTTCAAGTACAACTTATCTCTCATTAAGACTAATTCCATATTTCTTTAGGAAAACAAAGAATAAGAAAATTTATCCAGTTATATATATTATAATGCATATATGATCAAATTTTCTATGTATAATTGAGCTTTAATGAATACTAAAATTAACTAAGCTTTATTATATATGTATAATAAAAGATAAAATTAAAATATGCATG
>NW_021357782.1:0-263 GCF_001605985.2 Dendrobium catenatum | reverse complement strand
AGAAATTGTTGATGGGGATATCACAAATTCAACCGTCACAGAGATGGGAACGTTCTTAAAAAGAAGGTTATAGTTCCAATTATCATTCAATATGAAATCAAATACTTTCCAGATGATTAATGAATGGGTATTGAGAATAGAATCAATAGAACCATACCCAACCAATTATATTGCCAAAAAATTGTTCACCAATCCATTTAACTTTACAAATCCTAGACAATGGATCGGCCCTTCTTAAAGAAATATTGAGTAGGATGTAAATT
>NW_021357781.1:0-298 GCF_001605985.2 Dendrobium catenatum | reverse complement strand
TGCCTGTTATAAGGAATTTAAGCTTTACCAAATGGATATAAAGAGTGCCTTTTTAAATGGGGTAATAAAAGAAGATGCGTTTGTTGAACAACCCCCAGGTTTTGAGAGTTCCAATTTCCAAATCATGTTTTCAAATTAAAAAAAGACCTTATAGATTAAAACGTGCACCAAGAGCTTAGTATGAGAGGCTTAGCACTTTTTTAATAAAGAGGAATTTTGTTAAGGGAAGTGTAGACACCACCCTTTTTTTGAGGAAAGTAGGAGATGGGTTACTCATTATTCAGATCTATGTTGACGA
>NW_021357780.1:0-325 GCF_001605985.2 Dendrobium catenatum | reverse complement strand
TAATGGTATTTAAAGAATTATAATAAAAATATTTTTTATAGTAAGATTTAATTCTCAATATTTAAGTCGTTTAAAAGGAAGCAAATTTTATGATGGAAAAATAATTAGTGATATTAAGATTATTTCAAAATAAGTGCTTGGAGCAAAAAAAAATCCAATAGTTAAATAGTTGGTAGTGGAATCAAAATATAAAAGAAAATATCAAAAATAAGTTTAGTTATAAAAATTAGTTTAAATTTAAAAGTCAAAAAATTGGGAAGATACATTAGGTTCCATTGGGAGTCCTGGAAAGGAATATGTGATATAAATAATTTAGCTTTTAGTG
>NW_021357779.1:0-484 GCF_001605985.2 Dendrobium catenatum | reverse complement strand
ATCCTCCATCACCAATTAACAAATCTTCCCTCTACTCCTTGAATATTCCAACACATAATAAATATAATTGCATAGAAGCATCTAAATTCATTATTTTAAATATGTTAGGAAAAAAATTGCATAAAGATGAAATTGAAAATAATTAAATTTATTTTGAAATTACAATAATATAAATTTTGTTTGTATAACGAAAATCTTAAAGCAAATCCAATGATTTCTATGCCCATCATAATATAAATTATGACACAATTTAAATGAACTCTAGTCCTACTTTTCTCGCGCCCATGTTATAACTTAACATTAAAATTAAGTAAAGTTCTTCGAATTAACTATTTTCCACTCCAAAATACAATAATTCATCTCCACCTGAAACTCCATTTATTTCTCCTCTTTCGCGCGCTTCTTCATCTCGCTACGAAGGTAATCGTGTTTCTCCTTTTTCACACGTTTCTTCGGCAAATCCCACAACAACAAAAATTGGCGT
>NW_021357778.1:0-2591 GCF_001605985.2 Dendrobium catenatum | reverse complement strand
GTGATTGGAGAATTCATTAATGCAATATAATATATATATGAATTGTATGAAATATCTTTTATCATAGTTATAGGGGCCTTGATGTGTCACAATGATCATCAAAAGATGATTGATGGTTTATTTGGTCCTTCTCTTATAGGAGAGGGATTTGTTGATCAGAAGGGGAGTGTCTACCTTAATAATGATAGTGGGCCTTTGCTTGGTGGTACTTTGGTGATGATGCCTGATTATGACGAACTTCGATGCTAGTGATGATGGGCGTCGACACTATTGGCGATGACATAGGAAGACTACTTTTATATCTAGGTCGAGATATGTTTTTTATCACAACACTCGGTCATATAAAGAACATTCCTTATGATGAGAGTGTGAATGTTTCCCATGATGACTTTGGTGATTGGGGGTAAGTAATATCTTTCACTAGTACGAGGTTTGCAAGGATAAAATATAGACTTGTGAGTGACAATCATATTGATTTGAATGTAGTTACTCTAAAGGCTATTTATAGGTTTAACTTTGGCTAAAAAAATTACATGTTGTTTTTTATCATATTAAGTAGGTCAAGTGCATTCCTTTGGATGTTTGCAATAGATGCTTGGTGCCAAATTTTGTGGCATCTTATTGATCATTGGGTTGGTGATTTAGATCTATCCTCATTTGGTGAGGTGATTTCTTGTGTTCTAGTTATTATTATTATTATTTTTTATTTTTCATGTTTTTTGTAGTTCATTCTCTTCTTTGCATACATCTTTATGTGTTTTAGAGCTTTTTCTCTAATTTCCTGCATTTTAATATCTCATTTTCCCCAATATTTAGGAACACTATTAAAATCAATTTTCAATTCAATCTATACACCAAGACTTTCCTACAATCTTAACAACTTCAGCAATCTCTTCTTTATATCATAAGCTTTCCAAAGAATACTCACTCATGATATCTCCCACCTTAAGCACTTTTTAAACTCTATTTAGGTTTCATTTGAGAATTTTTAAACTATTTTCTAGAATAACTTTTTAGTATAACAATTTTTAATTCAAAAATTTTTGTACTATAAAGCTGCTTTAAGAACAGTAAAAAAGCTGTTTCAAGAAAGCCTTAAAATCAACAATCAAACTAATCAAAACCCAACCATCCCCTCATTATAGTTGTATGTCAAAACTAGAAATCCTATCTTTTCAAGTTTTAGAGCGAGCCTCAAATAATTTCCAGAGGTCCTATATTGTTTACATCAAATAAAATTCCTCATCTCAATACCATACTCCTAACCTTATAGCTAAGAGTAACTAACCATGATATTAACAATAATCTCTTTGAGCCATTGTTCACCATAAATATTGTCTTGGAAGTTCTTTCCCAAGAGAGAAACTCCTCTCAATTTCCTTGGAGGAAGAGCACAAAGAGAGTTGTAAGCACTTAGCTAAGTATTTCATTTATTCAATAATAACATATAAGTGATGTGATCATATGGGATATTTTGTATAAGAAATTATATATATATATATAAAAGAACATAAAGCATACTGGAATTTTTATGAAAAATGATGGAATTGTTGGCTTTTTGAGAGAGAGAGAGAGAGGTGGCTAGTGGTTGTGCTTGAAGGAATAATTTTGTGTGTTATCTCTAGCGACAGATTCATGCACATAAAAGTCACCATCATATATAAAGTTGACACAATCTATCAATCCAACGACCATGATTTGTTTTATATTACACCCCGGCATAAATTCTTCTCCGAAAGCAAAATTTAAGGAAATAAGGCTTTATTTGGGAAGTCTTTTTTTATCAATTTTAAAACGTTTTTTAGTAAAAGAATTTTAAGCTATAAATTTTTTGAACTAAAAAATTGTTTTACAAAGCATTAAAAAAGCTGCCTCAAATGAATTCTAAATAATGAGTTTATCAAAGCTCGAATTGAATAATTATTGGGCAGATTTAATTAAATTAGTCCAATAAATCGACTTTATAAATTAAAACTTTTAACATCCTGATTATATTGCATTTTAAATATTAAAAATTTTAAGTATACATTTAAATATATAATGTTAGAGATGCCAAAATCGGACTACTGGTCGCGCTCAGGTCAAATTCGATATTGACCCGTCATTATTTGACACGACCCGATCCTAAACTGTTTTTGCAAAAGGGTTAGAAATGTCAACCCGGACCCGACTTGTCAGATTTTCAGGTTGGCCTGACCCAGCACAAAACCATGAACCTGTCCTTCTGTCCACGGTGTGATTTGATTGAAGAAGCGTGCGAATGGGAGAAAATGGTTACCTTTGCAACGAGTTCCCTCCCTTCTGTTGGTGTCGGCGTCATTACTTCTGATCTAACTAAAGAACAACAAGTTGTCGTGACTTCTGAGCCGATCGAAAGGAACATCGTCGAAGAAGGTGAAGAAGTCGTTGAAGCATCAAAGGCTCAAAGGAAAGTCATCAACATGAAAGAACATTAGTGGTTCGTCGAAACTCTTTGAGCGGGGAATGCGGGAGGAGGAAAGGAACACCCTAGGCTTGCGAGAGCGGAAGTGCGGGACTTCAGTCGCTTAGCGGGTTGACCCGGAATTGGGTCATATTCGGATTAGCATGTT
>NW_021357777.1:0-210 GCF_001605985.2 Dendrobium catenatum | reverse complement strand
TTTGAAACGGGTCGAATTGTTGAACCCAAACCTGACTCGTTTCGAGTTCGGGTCAACCCAAACCCGAAATTTTCGGATCGGATTTTCAGGTCGGGTCTAATATTGACACCCCTAACAAGAGCAATCAAGGTTGGAGTGGGACTTTTAATATTTGTAGTCCTTCATATGTACAATCCATATTGTGGCACTAAATGCCTTATATGAGCACAT
>NW_021357776.1:0-303 GCF_001605985.2 Dendrobium catenatum | reverse complement strand
CATATTTTTTATTTATCTTCTTATATGAATGTCCCTCGGATGGTTGTTGGAGATTTCAATACAATTTCTAATGCTTATGAAAGAATAGGAGGGAAACCTCCCAAATTCTATGCTATAGAAGATTTTAATGATATGATTTTAAAGTGTAGTTTACATGACATTGGTTTTGCTTGAAATGCTTTTACCTAGAACAAGGCTACCATGTTGCAAACATTATATGATATTTTATTTAATTATTAGGGATTTCTATTTTTCCAATTACCCACGCTGAGTATTTGACTAGAATGTTATCGGATTACCCTC
>NW_021357775.1:0-246 GCF_001605985.2 Dendrobium catenatum | reverse complement strand
GGCGATTTTCCGGTGCGCCACGAACACCGAAATAGAGTTTAGGCGATTCCCGCCTCATCGTAGGCGTCGGACTGGGGTCCCATCCCACCACGCGCAATAAAGGCGTGTATAGGCGGTTTTCCGATCCGCCGCTAACTCCGAGGGCGAGAATCTGAGTTTAGAAAATGCATACCTTCGCGAGCTTTGACGGTGGCGGAGGCTCGAGGATCTAGGGAGATAAGTATTTATTAATTATAATCAATATTA
>NW_021357774.1:0-468 GCF_001605985.2 Dendrobium catenatum | reverse complement strand
TAGCCACATGTTTTGGAATCTGAATTGAGCAGGAGCATTAAACTACCTATAGTTAATAGTAATAAGTAAGGGCGAATGATCAGATAAGGTTCTACTAAGGTGATGCACATTAGTAGAGTTAATGGAGTTGATGAAAGAATCATTGAAAAGGACACGATCAAGCCTTTGCCATATGTGACCCCTATTCCAGGTAAAGTTATCACCCACAAAGCCAATATAAATCAAATTGCAAGCCAAAATCATATTATTAAAGTCTTTCATAGAACGATAAGAAGGATTAGAACCACCAATCCTTTCAGAAGGACTAGTAATAGCATTAAGGTCACCACCAACAAACCAAGGCAAGTTACAAAGACTATGAAAATTAATGAGAGAATCTCATAAGACTTTTCTACTGTAAAGAGAAGACACAGCATAAATAAAAGAAGCACAGCAGTGGAAATTGAAAGCCTCTATTTTGCAATGTAA
>NW_021357773.1:0-850 GCF_001605985.2 Dendrobium catenatum | reverse complement strand
ATTATTTGTGTAATATAATGTATAAAATATTATAATGTATAATATTATTTGTGCAATATGATTTGAATATTATAATATAAAATGTACAATTGTAGCATACAATAATGAAAAAAAAATTTATGTGAGGATATTTTGATGCAAATACACATGAATAGACTTTAAAGCTCTTGAATTTGAACTGACATTAGTGTGGCATATGACATTCTAAATTGTATTAATTTCAATATAAATTCAATAATGTTTACACTTATTTTCATACATTTTATATTAGAATATTCTAAAACAAAATTTTCTTTGATTATTTATCCCTTAATCTTTTGGGTCTAAAAATTGAAGAAGCTAGAGCAACAACTAATTCATATATTTTAATTATTCTTTTTGCTACAAAGAAAATATATCATATGAACCAGCTATATTTAACCAATATTTAGAAGAAACTTAAGCTTCATTTATACTTATTTTAAACTTGATTTTGAACACATTAAGGCTTCGTTTGGAAAGGCTTTCTTAATGCTTCTTAAAAACAATTTAGTACAATTTTAGTACTAAAAACTTGTTTTAAGAAACAGTGAAAAAGCCATTATTATTATTATTTTTGAACATTTAGGCCTATTAAGGCAAACTTATATATAGATCACATACATAAGGCTCAAACCCAAGACTAGGGGTGTCAATTTCGGGTCACGGGTCTAACTCGGAACTGACCCGGGTTCAAACGAGTTGACCCTAACCCGAACCGGGTAGGTAAACGGGTTGGAAATCCGAACCCGGACCCAACCCGGCGGGTTGCCGGGTTGACCCGACCCGACACGGGAAGGCTAACTGCGAGCGGGCGTAGACCCGACAGCGG
>NW_021357772.1:0-1453 GCF_001605985.2 Dendrobium catenatum | reverse complement strand
CAAATGTCTAGTGAGAACATCCATGACTAAAGCAAAAGCCATCCCAAGAGTTCCTCTCATCTTCACATGTATCCCACACACAATTGCATCCCCTGTCTCTATATCTCTCTAGCTCACGCAACCTTAACGCGAGCCCAAATAGCCCCTCTCCCACACAACAAATGTCACTCGATGATGATCGTCTTGATAATGAATCTCAACTAGAGGGATTAATCCTCAAAATCAAATTTTTCATGTTACAACTATAAATATTTAACCGACTTCAATGTCACCCAAGTGATGGTCGTCTTGAAAGTGAGTTTCAAATGAAGGGGCCATTTAAAAAAAAAAAAAATTCACATTGCAAATGCAAATATTTTAAAGAATTTCAATGTCACCCTAATGATGACCACATTGACAAAAACTCTCAACTAGAGGAGACTTCATGATTTTAAAAAAAATGCCCAATTTCCAAATTTAACCACTAAGGGCCCTATGTTAACTATGTTGGCCCAAATTTACTTAATTAGATAAGCATCCATCCACCTCATATCTACAAAATACTCTTATATAAAGTAATACATGATTGCCAACAAGAATCTTCGGCCAGATTAACTCAATTACCACCTCTGAATAAATAGACTAGAGATCATAACCCAGAATAACGGAATCATGAGTGGATTCCTCGCCATTCCTCCCACCATGCGTCTTAGGTGCAATGTTCTAAATTTTAAATCTCAAACTAAATTTATTGCTACTATATGCTCGATACTTGATGCCATCTAACAATTAGCCTTAATCGAAAATGTTCTCTCCTCACCAGGTGGGGTAATTAACCATAGAAGCTTGCGCATATAGAAAGCCTTAAATCAGATCTTAAAGTCATAAAATGAGAGCAAAATCTTTAGGTAATATCTTATCTAAAATTTAATCTACTTCTAAAAATTTAACTCGACACATTCGTTGAAACTTTTCTAATGGAGAGAGCAGTAGCGCAAATTTTCGAAGCCTACAAGAACATAAACAAGCTCTTATAAAGTCAAGCCACGAGTAGCTTGTTGAACGCTCGATTCAACTACAACCCTAATAATAAGTTCAATTTGTGTACAGTTTTTGTTCTTTTAGTTCGATTTTGTCGCATGAAACAATCCAACATATTCTTTTCATTGCCAAGTATATGAGTCACCTGCATGAAAAATTTGCAACAAAATAATTTCCCTGCCATGCTAAGAAAAACAAACCTAGAGCTTAGATGTATTATAAATTTTGCCTATTAGTATTCCCTACCTGCTAAGAAAGCACAAAAGGGCTCCGCTCGTCATGCCAAATACCTCGCAAACGAGATTTTAGGAGATTTGAAATATGGCACATTTTATACCTTCAGGCGTAAGACAATTGGCAATAAAATTCCAATTTGCTTGGTGAGTACATAATTCATGCTTTTTTTCTTTTTTGATAATGTACACTTTGTGAA
>NW_021357771.1:0-648 GCF_001605985.2 Dendrobium catenatum | reverse complement strand
TTTTTGTATTAGAAAGCTGCTTTAAGAAGTAGTAAGAAAGAAGTCCCAAACGAAGTCTAAATGTAAGCTTATCTTATATCTGGAAAGTTATAAAAAACAATATATAATTAGCATATCTTCTTTTTGTGACAAGATTTATTAGTCATATTTTATCATTCATGTATTTAAAATTTCTTATATAATATTACATCTACTCTTACCTACAAACAAAAGGACCATGTATAGAGCAAGCATAAGAACATACATCAACTTTATTTATCTCCACCTTTTTCACTTTCTAGCGATAAAATCATAGAGCTTATTTTCTATTCTCTCTCTCTTTCAAGTTCTTTATTTTTCATGACCAATCTTACAAGTAAGATCCTGATATCCCTCATAGATAAATTTGGATTCAACAAGAAGAACAATTGAAAAGATGACAGAACATACCCTAAAGTTTCATTTGGGACGAATGACTGCATTACCGTTTCTTAAAGCCGCTTTCTAGCACAAAAAATTAAATTTTTTACTAGAAAGCTGGTCTAAGAAACAACTAGAAAGTCATCCCAAACGAAGTCTAATTTAACCCGAGCAAAACTTCTACAACATACATAATTTTCGGAAAAATCAACCATAAAATTTTCATATTACACAGAACTAAGTTGACCT
>NW_021357770.1:0-287 GCF_001605985.2 Dendrobium catenatum | reverse complement strand
AAATTCCGACGGTAATCACGTGTTTTCCCGTAGTGATATTTCTAGTAAAAGCATCAATCGCTATTGGCTGGTTCTTATTAAAAGGCTTCAGGAGGAGCTAGGTATTTTGGATCCTAATTCCCTTTATTTTGCTTACAATTGTTCTCTTATTTGGATGGTTCTTTATTAAACTCAGTTTGTTTAGTTATTATGATTTTTATTTTTTGCTTTTCTAAGGAGTTTTATATTCATATCTTAGAATTTATTTTCATTTCTTTCATTTTAGTTTTGTAAATTTTTTTCTTTGT
>NW_021357769.1:0-331 GCF_001605985.2 Dendrobium catenatum | reverse complement strand
CTTCCAAAAGCATTAAAGTGAATCCAACAACACCATTTAAATGGACCCTTAATAATAAAGAGAAACAAACAGTACAGAGCATTAATTACAAAGTAAGCAATTTTTTTTTACGAGGAAGCACTGTCCTCAGGTCAGTGAAAATCCCGATCGATCTAGCATGCAACTCACACCAATTTATACGGGCCAACACTTAAGACTTTCACTACTTACTAAGGAATTCGAACCAGGGACCTAGGCTTTGCCCAACCGGCTCAATTCCTTTCATAAAGAAAAGAAACATTAGCAATATTCAACGGAATAACATCAAGCGAAATTTTCAAAAGGATCAGTT
>NW_021357768.1:0-281 GCF_001605985.2 Dendrobium catenatum | reverse complement strand
AGTTGGTTTTGTATATCCTTCCTGGACTAAGATCCAAATATGATAATCAAGTAACTGTAAAAAAGTGGACATGCTAGTTTTCCAAAAATCAAAAGGTATATTGCCAAAAACTAGAGGTCTAGTTATAGAGTAACCCTTAGGTGTGTTTCGATTTCCAAATGCAGTCATCTATGTTAATCAAAAAGTAGTCTAAACTTATAATTTTGAAGCAAAGCTCTGATACCACTTGTTGAAACTCGTTCAGTATGAATTAGGTTGTTAAGCCTAAGTTTATGTCCCAC
>NW_021357767.1:0-323 GCF_001605985.2 Dendrobium catenatum | reverse complement strand
TAGGTAGTCCGGTCAAGTGTGAAGGAAACCTTCACCCTAACGAATCTCCACCGTTGGATTGAAAGTTTCCACTGTCCTGATCCTCCCCGTGAAATTTCATCGGAGTTCGCTGGCGGGATCGCCCAGATCACGCCGAAGAAGCTTTGCGATCTCGGATACGTGCGGGAGGTTGAAGACGAAATCTCAGTCGTTGATTCCGATCAACGGCTCGGATTAGATCCCGCGGTATTGGAGCACGTTTGATCCCAGCCGTCCGATCCGCCATTCGACGGCTATGGTTAATCCAACCGTTAACGGTTAGCGCCAATGATTGCTCAGCCAAT
>NW_021357766.1:0-486 GCF_001605985.2 Dendrobium catenatum | reverse complement strand
TTTGCTTTCCCTCCGCTCGGGGGTACTTATAAGTGACCTCGCTTCGCCGTACGTGCCGCACCAGGTTCCCATCCCACCACGCGCACCAAAGGCGTGCTTGGGGCGGTTTTCCGGTTCGCCACGAACATTGAAACAGAGTTTTAAGTTTAAAAATTTCATACCTCCGTGGGGTTGTCGGGGTTGACACGTGGATCGAGGGGTCACTCGCCTCCCTCGTCGTAGGTGTCGCATCGGGTTCCCTCCTACCACGCGCACCAAAGGCGTGCTTAGGTGGTCTACCGGTCTGACGCGAACATCGAGGAAGGAGAGTGGAGGGAATTATTTTTTTATTATTATTAATTATAATAATAATTAAATAATCATAATTAATAATTAATAACTAATTGTTAATTAATTATATTTAGTAAATTAATAATAATTATAATTAATTAATAATTAACTATAATTAATTAAAATTAATTATAGTTAATTAAATAATTATAATTA
>NW_021357765.1:0-219 GCF_001605985.2 Dendrobium catenatum | reverse complement strand
GCATTGGTGAGGCCAAAAGGCATCACCAGAAACTCGTTATGGCCCTCATGAGTCCTGAAGGCCGTCTTCTGCACATCTTCCTTCCTCATTCTAATCTGGTGATAGCCTGACTTCAGATCAATCTTGGTGAATAAAGCAGCTCCATGTAGCTCATCCATCAACTCGTCAATCATAGGGATGGAAAACTTATCAGGCACTGTCTCCTTGTTGAGAGCTCTG
>NW_021357764.1:0-231 GCF_001605985.2 Dendrobium catenatum | reverse complement strand
CAGTCTGAGAAGGAAGACATCTACCTACCTACATGCAATAATAGTGGCTGTACCGAAAAGATCAAAACTCACAACACATGAAGAATATGACAAGTGCTATGCTCAAGTAAATATATAAGATCTTCAACAAGTACAAGTCCTTACAACCATAAGGCAGGAGATTAGTTAGTGCACTACGATCCACCTACAGAAAGCAACAAATAGTGCACGACAGTCTACCTGTACGAAGCA
>NW_021357763.1:0-409 GCF_001605985.2 Dendrobium catenatum | reverse complement strand
AACATTTGAATCATCTAAAACAAGTTTGTGAGATTTTAAAAAGGGAGCAGATGTATGCCAATCCTAAGAAATGCACTTTCCTCGCAAATCAAGTAACCTTCCTTGGATTTATCATATCTTCCCAAGGCATATCTGCTGATCCCGAAAAGGTGCGAGCTATAAACGAGTGGCCACAACCCAAAAACATTAGAGATGTTCGGAGTTTTCACGGATTGGCCACGTTCTATCGGAGATTTATTCGAAATTTTAGCACCATAGTAGCGCCAATAACGGACTGCCTTAAGAAAGGTGAGTTTCTTTGGACCACAACGGCGACTAGAGCTTTTGAGGAGATTAAGAAGCGAATGATGGAAGCCCCTGTGATGAGATTACCTGATTTTTCTAAAGTTTTTGAGGTAACCTGTGACGC
>NW_021357762.1:0-262 GCF_001605985.2 Dendrobium catenatum | reverse complement strand
GGTCTTTGACGGTACCTGTTACAAGAAGAGCAGTTGCATTCCCCCCGCCCGGGGGTACTTATGAATTATTCCGGCCGCGCAAAGAAAAGGGTACACCAGGCTCGCCTGGCCTCGCCGTGTGCGTCGAACCGGTTTCTCTCCTACCACGGCCACCAAAGGCGTGCTTAGGTGGTTTGCCGGTCCGACACACATGTCGAGACAGGAAGGCGTGGGTCGCTCGCTTATCTCAACACAGATGTCGTGCCGGTTGCCCATCCTACCA
>NW_021357761.1:0-219 GCF_001605985.2 Dendrobium catenatum | reverse complement strand
AAAATAAGCCGCAATGGTCAGGTGATTGTTGATAGACTACACAAGAGGGCAAAAGTAGATAATATAAATATCATAAAGGGGGTTTTTGACTGTTTTTCAAACTGGAAGGAATAGAAAAGCTCCATTGAAAAAAGAAAAGTATTAGGCAGTGGAAAAAGACCTAATCATCAGTCCTTTTTTATTTGGTAGGACGAGTTTTTTTTTTTTTTTTTTTTTTAT
>NW_021357760.1:0-549 GCF_001605985.2 Dendrobium catenatum | reverse complement strand
ATTTTTATTTAATTTGTCTAGCATGAACAATGAACATGGTTGAATTTTTTATCTTAGTTATTCTTTGATTTAAAATTTTAAAAATTTTCTTTTTCGTATTTTGAAGTTAATATTATATTTGCAATTAGTTTAAGATTCTTTCCTTCATCAACTCTTTTGGTTTATCTATTGAAATTTTTCATTTCAAGGTGTACTTTCATTTTTGTTTTTGTCAAAAGAGAGAGTCATAATATTATTTGATGATTGATGTATGTGTGTTATGTGTATGTATATTTTATATGTGTGTTTTATGTATGTATATATTGTACTGTAATTGTGTGTTCATGATTTGTGTGTGATGTGATGTGTGTATGTTTTGAATGGTTAGATTGAATATTTGTGTTCATGTTTTTATTCAATTCATCTTTTTGTTCGAGTTGTTTGATTTTAGAAGTTTTTATTTTTTGTTTTCTTCATCTTTTTGGATACCCCTTGTTTTAAATTGGTCATTCATTTAAGGGGACCTAAGGAGAAAAACTATTTTATATATCAACTCAAATAATAATTATT
>NW_021357759.1:0-299 GCF_001605985.2 Dendrobium catenatum | reverse complement strand
ACATTAAAACATTTAGAAGTTTAAAATATATCAATCAGGTTTAAATTTAAAAAATATTTTAGTAGTTCTCTATAACACATGCACAATTACTATTGTCATAATTAAAAAAAAAAAATCTTCAAAAGAAGATCTTCATCTACAAAACTTTATAGGTTTATTAATGTAGACGTTTAAATTCCCAACAAACCCAATTAGTTATATTCGACCTTCGTTAATGGTCAAATATTGATATATTACTTAGGAGGAGATATTGATTAAATGTGCGGTGGATAAAATGCGCAAACTTATGTTAATATAAC
>NW_021357758.1:0-330 GCF_001605985.2 Dendrobium catenatum | reverse complement strand
CAGTTCCTACTGCATTTCTCAAGTTGCTGATGATTCATCCATCAAATATATGGTGTCTTAGGAATAAAAAGCTACGAGTTTTGTGGTGTGGAGACCTCCAGAGTTTGCAAAGGTATCCTTCCCAATTACTTCAAACACAACAACCTCTCAAGCTTTGTGAGGCAACTCAACACCTATGCAAGTATTTTATTGCAACCTTATTCTAATTCTTCAGAATTGTCTCCTTACCTTCTTTTGTAAAAAGTAAAACTTATTCAACTGTTGTCTTAGGATAAATTAATTGGTTAAGAATAGTTCTTATAGGTAGTTCACTAAGAATTTCTTAAAGCT
>NW_021357757.1:0-269 GCF_001605985.2 Dendrobium catenatum | reverse complement strand
GATAGAAAATCAAATAATGTTTTTTCAAACATTATTAGAATGTTTGTTCAAATCATGATCAAATATATTTGAAACTTATTCAAACAATATTCTATGATCATATGGCCACCAATTTTTTTTTCTAAAGAAAACAATCAAAATTTTTGCATTGTATGAAGCAAAATGAAAAGAAAACAATCAAATTTGTTAGATATGTACCAAGAAACAAAGCAAAGGATTGACAATACAAAGAAGTACTCCCCTTTAAGATCTTGTTATATATATATATA
>NW_021357756.1:0-227 GCF_001605985.2 Dendrobium catenatum | reverse complement strand
TAAGGAAATAAACACCGGCTTAACCTAAAGCTAGAGTTGGTTGTCTTAGCAAACAATTCTAAGTATGTGTATTGGAAAGTGTGGTTTTGATATATCCTAAATCAATTATTATTTAAAAGAAAATTTTTAGTTAATTAAATTTAATTTGTAAAATAAATAAATAAAAATAAAATAACAATAATAATAATAATAATAAATGAATGTCACTAAGTTTTCTATGTTATATG
>NW_021357755.1:0-253 GCF_001605985.2 Dendrobium catenatum | reverse complement strand
GTAGTTAATTACATCGTAGGGAGACAAAAATCCCCTATGAAAACTCCCGATTAAAATGATGGCAGAATTTTGTTAGAGTTTCTAGGAGTGATATCAAAGCCTGAATAGAATTTTTTGGAAAATCCAAAGGGAATGGAGCAAGATTGAGCAGTTATTAACAGATTCAAAGGAAGAGAGGTAGGGGACACTTTGAGATTCCCGAACCATCCGGAAGCATCCCAACTTAATCTAAATGTTGGGCTTTATGTTTTGG
>NW_021357754.1:0-305 GCF_001605985.2 Dendrobium catenatum | reverse complement strand
AGTATTATGCTTGCTGAAAAAAATATAAAAAAGCTGAAATGTTTTACGTGTAGAATTCATCTTTTGACAATTTGTCCATTTTTAATGAAGCCAAGACTACTTAGTTTAAAATTCAAAAAAAAGAAGAAGCTTATTTGAGGCAAAATGCATCATCTAAATTTATTATGTAGGGTAACATAATACTACCTACTTTTATAACATTGCTAATCATAACAAAGTTAGTAGAAAAATTCATAAGAACACTTCCCTTCATGGGAATGTTATTGAGAACCCTAATTTGATTTCTGCTTCTGGTGCTTTGTATT
>NW_021357753.1:0-1131 GCF_001605985.2 Dendrobium catenatum | reverse complement strand
TTTCAGACAGCGTACTCGTAGTCACACGTGTTCCCTTATAACATTTCAAGGAAATCATTTCGCGCGGGGTTCATAAAGTTGGAGAACTCGCCACCCTCTATCTACCTCCCTGTAAAAATGGGACTGTGTCAAAGAATGTGTTATATTTCAAGGGAGTTCGTGAAGTGGAGAATCAAGACTGGGATTGCATACTCCTCGACTCTGGGGAATTATTTCCTACGAGGCTACCCAAATTCAATACCAAGAATATTCAAAGAATGTTACGAAAGCAAATCAATATTCCTACTACCAAATGACAACTTCGTACAAGCTTGAACCTCTGGTATGGAAGAAATCCGCGTCCGCTACGACGGGAAAATACAGATGCATATAAAGGTATCAGATTCATCAAAAGAAAATTTCTCCGAAAAGAGACTTGTCAGGAAATCACATGCAAGCAAATTGAATCCGAAGTTAGTGATGCTGAAGAGACATATGAAGCTGATGATTATGATGATCAACCAGTAGAGGCTAAACCAGCATAAGAAGAATTGGAAGATGGTGGACAAGCTGCTACAATGGACGAGCTCAAAGAAGTCAACTTGGGAACTAAGGAGGACCCTCGCCCAACCTTCATTAGCTCTCTTCTACCAGAAGATCAAATAGAAGAAATAAAAGAGCTACTATGTGAATTCAGGGATTGCTTTGCTTGGACATATACTGAGATGCCTGGCTTATCCCCTGATGTAGCAGTTCACATATTACCAATCAAGCCTGATGCAGTACCTGTCAAGCAAGCTCCAAGGAGAATGAGATTGGAGATTGAAGAACAGGTGATTGCAGAAACAAAAAAGCTAATAGATGCAGGCTTCATCCGAGAAGAAAAATATGCTGACTGGATTGCCAATATAGTCCCTGTAAAGAAGAAGAATGGCCAGATTCGTATCTGTATTGATTCCAGGGACCTCAACAAGGCATGCCCAAAAGATGACTTTCCGCTCCTAGTATCAGAACTTCTAGTTGACAACACTTCTAACTACGACATATTCTCCTTCATGGACGGATCGTCTGGCTACAATTAAATCAAAATGGCGTCTGAAGATGAAAAGCATACGTCATTCAGAATGCCTATAGGCATATTCTGCTACACAG
>NW_021357752.1:0-231 GCF_001605985.2 Dendrobium catenatum | reverse complement strand
TTAGAAGCCCGAGAAGAAAGAGTGGAAAGAGCCCGCAAGATTTCCGGAGAGGATGAGGAAGAACGGTGGAAAGAGCCCGCAGGATTTCCAAAGCAAACCCGCAGGTTAAAACTTTTCCAAAAATCACATCTATTCAACTATTTCAAACAATACAAATCCTCCATATATATAGGTATGAAAGAGAATACAAAGAGACACATTACATTAATTATCACAAGAACCTAAACATCA
>NW_021357751.1:0-260 GCF_001605985.2 Dendrobium catenatum | reverse complement strand
ACAGACAAGCTAACTTGCCTGAAGTGTTCCAACCTGAAAGCATACCATATGCAGGAAAGTCACCAATTGTCCAAAGTAATGCTGCTCTTAGTGTAAAATTCTATTTCGAGGAGATATCATATGTACTTACTCCCTCTTCCCATAATAAACTTAAATCATCAATCAAAGGTTGTAAGAATACGTCAATCTTTAATTTTGGATTATGTGGCCCTGGAATTATAAATGACAGAAACATATAAGGAGTAGTCATACATAACTCT
>NW_021357750.1:0-364 GCF_001605985.2 Dendrobium catenatum | reverse complement strand
CCGAACATAATGGCGCATTCTTTGAATGCGCCGAACGGTTAAGCGCATTCAAAGAATGCGCGGTGTTGTTTAGCGCATTCTTCAAAATACGCTTTAATGCTTGGCGCAATCTACACATCTGCTTCCTCCCTCTTATCCCGTTATCTCTTATCGGCCAGCTGTCGACATGCTATGGATTTCCGGATTTCCTTGTCGTAAAGGCCGACCAGATCCGTCAATTGCGGGCATTCTTGGTGCGGAAATAATTGAAGGATTTAAAAACGGGTGGTTGGGGAGACGAGCGGAGAGGCTATAAGTATCGGTTGAGTTGAGTATTGAAGGGCACAGCTTAATTCGTCTGAACCTCTCGGTTTTTAGAAGAAGA
>NW_021357749.1:0-1200 GCF_001605985.2 Dendrobium catenatum | reverse complement strand
AAATGGGGTCAGAAACAACATTAACCACCCCATTCGATGGGCTAACCTCCGGAATACAACCACCCAAAGGACAAGGCACAGACACAAGGTTAGGATTCAAAATTTTACAACCATTCTTCGCATGGCCTAAGGCAGAGCAATGCATACAGTACTCAGGGAAGCCTTCAAACACCACTTTTTGTACATAACCAAGGCAATCTGATCCAATCCAAATCTTTTCCGGGTAGCTTTTGGACACATTCAGTTCAACCAAAACACGCGCAACAGAAGGCCTTGATCCAACGGAAGTCGCGTTATCAGTTTTTAAAAGTTTGCCAAAAACAGAACCTAATCCATGTAAGATACGAGAGGAAAACAAATGAGGTCGAAGGTTTGGAAAAGAAATCCAAATGGGAATGACCGGAGACTCAATATCAATATCCAGAGAGGGGGGCCATTTAATCAGTTTCATGAAGCAATTACTCACAAAATACGACCTATGAGCAAATATCCTACAGTAATTCAGGTCATTGAAAAGCTTAATCAAAACATTCCGTTGGTTTAAAACCGTGACAGAAACCTCACCAATTAGTTTGAGTTTAAAGAAAAAACTCCTAATGGCTTCAATGGACGGTCTACGGCTAGGAAATTTCCCAACAAGGGCAAATTTGAAAGGAGCAGCCAAAGCTTGGATTTCCGCCTCCGAAATCCACAACGCAGGCAGTCCATGATGAGAAGAAATCTTCAAGTCGGGAAAAACAGACAGAGAAGAAGAAGAGCCCGCAAGGGCCTCCTTAAAAGACAGCGAAGAAGACCGACCCAAGAAACCAGGGTCCCTAAGAGGCGCCATACAACAAGAAAGAAAAAAACACACGACAAAAGCAGAGAAAAACTTTCCTGAAACGACATGCAGCAAGACGGAGAAGACGAAGCGGCTAGGGCAAAAGCCCTAGCCATCCCCCAGGAGCGCAAGCGTGACAGAGAAAAGGTATTTTTTTTTTTTGGGACGACCTGATTAAATCACCCTATGTGAGCTCTTAACTTATGAATACAAGAAAAAATATATAAACAACACAGTATAAAGCTCTTAAGTGAGATGAGATTAAACAACTATTAGTTCTACAATGTGTGGATGGTAGATGATTCCATGAAATTTTTTTGGAAAAAAATTTATATATAATATTCAAATAAAAATATTTATAATAATTTTTAAAAATCTTA
>NW_021357748.1:0-573 GCF_001605985.2 Dendrobium catenatum | reverse complement strand
ATCATATATTATTTAATTCATAGCTAAATGCCCTGATACTAACGGAATCTCTACGTATTCCGGCCCCTTATGCCTCCCTTCCCAGACACTAACAGAATCTCTCGGATTCTGGCCCCTTATGCCTACCTTTGTGCTCACGGCACCAAAACAGATGTGCTTATAGCACCAGAACAGAACTCATCGGATCCGGAACAGAACAGATGTCAGATTTCAGATTTGAGCTCATTTCAGATTTCCCAGAGACTAACTGAATCTCTTGGGATCCAGGCCCCTTATATCTCCCTTTTTATAGCATATATAGATAGCATATCAATTCAGAAGAAATCCGGACAAATCAGAAATCAGACAAAAATCGGGCAACACAACGGTAGTATACGGAATTTACACAATTTTTCCTAAAAATCATAATTTACCAAATTTGCACATAATGTAGATAATAACATTTCAGAACATTTATTCTACTGCACAGATAATTTTTAATTACACAGAAAAATTCAGTCGACTAAAAACATCGTCGAATCAAAAATACCCGGAAGAAAATCTTCAAAAAATAACCAAAATGTGCACACTCGG
>NW_021357747.1:0-258 GCF_001605985.2 Dendrobium catenatum | reverse complement strand
AAAAAATTTATTTATTATATTTAAAAAAAATATTTATCAATAATAATTTTACAAACACATTTATAAATGAATTCTTAATCAAATCATGGTATCATAATAGGAAATGAAATTAAATACATTCTAATAACTATTGAATGTATATCACTCATGTGATTATTTTAGTACATCTTTATAATTATGTCATGATTTATATGTAAAGATTTTTGAAGGATTATAATATTTGTTATACTTTTAAGAAAAAAAAAAAAAGATTGGAAG
>NW_021357746.1:0-375 GCF_001605985.2 Dendrobium catenatum | reverse complement strand
ATATGGCACATTGTATTAAATGCAGTGCGCACATCATGATATAAATACATAATATACATTATCAGTTGGTTCTATCATTCCTATACTCATATCAAGTATAATTAACAAGGTCTATTATGAATCTATGTATGTCAATAAATTGTACTTTATTTCATTTTATAATCCATTTCATGTATATTAGTATACCTATCATATTAAGCCAATGAACATCCATTATGCATTGCGTACAACATAAAATATCAATACATGTATATTATGAATTTTTTTTTATAAGTATCTATACTGCATTCATTAAACAAAGGCTAGCTATAAACATACATAAAAGGGAGAAATATAGGGCCCTAAGTGTGAGCATGAGACCTTATGTCCTCCTCA
>NW_021357745.1:0-356 GCF_001605985.2 Dendrobium catenatum | reverse complement strand
AGTAGCAGCTGACCCTTCCAAGGTGGAGGCCATGACGTGCTGGCCAACTCCTAAGAACCTTCGGGCTCTCCGGGGTTTCTTAGGAATCACAGGATACTACCGGAAATTCATAAAAGGATATGGATCCATTGCATCTCCACTCACTGAGCAGTTGAAGAAAGACAGCTTCAATTGGGGACCAGAGGCAGATAGCGCTATGGAGGCTTTGAAAAGAGCTATGGTTAGTGCCCCGGTGTTAGTATTACCGGATTTCAAGCAGCAGCTGGTGGTGGAAACTGATGCATCTGGTTTGGGGTTGGGAGCGGTTCTCATGCAACAAGGGCGACCCATAGCTTTCTACAGTCAGGTATTATCAG
>NW_021357744.1:0-254 GCF_001605985.2 Dendrobium catenatum | reverse complement strand
CTATCAAATCGGAAGCTAAACATTTTATTCATTGGGGTTTAGGCAAGGGGAACATCTTCTTTTGGCAGGACCATTGGTTGGGGTCTTCTTCTATTGATAATGTCATTAATTCTCACTCTACTTCTTCTATAAAATTTAATAAGTTTATTTTCAAGAGGAGATGGGACATTAATAATTTGAAGGAGAATGTGACTGATTGCATTATGGACAAAATTATTAGGATTTTGATTTACTTGAAGATTAAAGACATCATG
>NW_021357743.1:0-650 GCF_001605985.2 Dendrobium catenatum | reverse complement strand
AACCAGATCAAGATGGCACCTGAAGATGAGAAGCATATAGCATTTAGATTGCCCATCAGTATATTCTACTACACAGTCATGCCCTTTGGCCTGAAAATACTGGTGCCACTTACCAACGGGCGATGACTCACATATTTGATGATTTGATACATCAAAAGGTCGAGTGCTATGTAGATGATCTTGTTATTAAAAGCCTTGGCCGAAAAGATCACTTAAAAGATCTCAGAATTGTATTTGAGAGAATCAAAAAGTTTGATATGAAGATGAATCCTCTCAAATATGCTTTTTGGGTATCCTCCGGCAAATTTTTTGGATACGTTGTTCGACATCGAGGCATCGAGGTTGACCCCAACAAAATTAAAGCAATCACGGAGATGCCACCCCCGAGAAACCTGCGGCAACTCTGCTCCTTACAAGGGCAACTGGTTTTTATTTGACAATTTATATCAAATCTTTCGGGTAGGTGCTAGCCATTTTCTAAGCTTATGAAAAAAGATGTTCGCTTCAGATGGGATGCTGAGTGTTAGGAAGCGTTTGACAGCATCAAAAGATACTTATTGAATCCGCCCATTCTCGCAGCACCAATCTCGGGGAAGCCTCTTATACTGTATATAGCAGCTTTAGAAGAATCCCTCGGAGCATTGCTGGCC
>NW_021357742.1:0-626 GCF_001605985.2 Dendrobium catenatum | reverse complement strand
TCTGTTTCAGGCGCTCCCTTGCGCTTTCCAGTAGACTGTTCAAATTGCTTTCTATGGGCGTTTATAACCTCATTCGCCGAGATTTGAGCTTCTACCCGGTGGATTAAATCAACGTATGATGGAACGGTGTCGCGCATAAGTGCCGAATAGAAGGGTCCAGGGCGAAGGCCTCCAAGGAAGACTCCCCTCAACAGTTCAGGATCTACTCCTCGGATTTGTCGAGCTTCAGTGGAGAATCGCTGAAAATACTCCTTTAAAGATTCTCCTTCGTTTTGGGGGGATCTAGAGAGGTGGGAGGAATCCTTAGCAATCCTTCGGTTGGATACGAATTGCTCGACAAAAGCTTTTGCTAATTTCACAAAAGAAGGGATCGCCCCTGATGTAAGCGAGTAGAACCATGTGCGAGCTTGCCGAATTGAAGGTGGAGGATGTGTAGAACTTGCCGTATCGGCAAGTTCATTATCCTGTCGAGACTGAGGAAATCTCCTACGTGGGGGGAGATGAACTTCTGCTTAAAGATGCCCAAATTGGACATACTCAACCCGTGGTGGATTCTGGGGGAGACTTCCTCCTGTTGTGCTAATGCCGATTGTCGATTCTCCCGCAGGAGTTGAAGAATCTCGTTC
>NW_021357741.1:0-204 GCF_001605985.2 Dendrobium catenatum | reverse complement strand
ATTCTCCTATTCGGGTTAAAAGCACTTTTGCAATCTTGCAATATTGAGCCAGCTGCGGATTGTGGATCTCGAATTCTCCCTCTACTTGGAATGCAACTAATTGTGAATCAGTGTGGACTACCAGATTCTGCACTTTACAATCGATTGCTAGTTTTATCCCAGCAATAAGAGCCTCATATTCCGCCATGTTATTTGTTGCCGGGA
>NW_021357740.1:0-826 GCF_001605985.2 Dendrobium catenatum | reverse complement strand
AGAAACCTAGAGTTGAAGATGATGAGGATGTTGGAGAGATTACTAGTGGTGTAGAAAAGTTGGGGAAGGGAGTAGAACAACAAAATGAAGGAATAGGAGAAGTCACCCAAGGAGTAGAAAATTTTGACTTGGATGATAAGGTTGGACCTTCACACACTTTACCTAGGGATTAGAGATACTCTACAATTCACCCCAAGGATTTGATCTTAGGAGACCTTTCTAGTGGAGTCAAGACTAGACATAGACTTAGAAAGGAAGTAAACCACTCAGTTTTATTTCAATGACTGAACCCACCACCATTAACCAAGCCCTTACTGATGAGTTTTGGTTTTTAGCAATGCAAGAGAAATTGAATCAATTTGTTAGAAATGATGTTTGGGAGCTTCTAGAAAGACCTAAGGAACAAAGTGTAGTTGGAACAAAGTTGGTATTTAAGAATAAGGTGAATGATTCAGGAGTGGTGGTTAGGAATAAGGCAAGATTGGTGGCTAAGGGGTATAACCAAATAGAAGGGATTGACTTTGAGGAGACCTTTGCCCCTGTAACTAGATTGGAA
This sequence comes from Dendrobium catenatum, assembly GCF_001605985.2. Taxonomy (NCBI): domain Eukaryota; kingdom Viridiplantae; phylum Streptophyta; class Magnoliopsida; order Asparagales; family Orchidaceae; genus Dendrobium; species Dendrobium catenatum. The sequence continues at coordinate 270 of NW_021357740.1, read as the reverse complement.
GCCATTAGAGTGCTATTAGCCTATGTCTGCTATAAAGGATTTAAGCTTTTTCAAATGGATGTCAAGAGTGCCTTTCTAAATGGGGAAATAAAAGAAGATGTGTTTGTAGAACAACCCCAAGGTTTTGAGAATTCCCAATTTCGAAATCATGTGTTTAAATTAAAAAAGGTCTTGTATGGTTTAAAACAGGCACCAAGAGCTTGGTATGAAAGGCTTAGCACATTCTTACTAGCAAGGGAGTTTGTTAAGGGGAGTGTAGACACCACCCTT
>NW_021357739.1:0-314 GCF_001605985.2 Dendrobium catenatum | reverse complement strand
AGGACACCAAACCTTTCACATTTACATGTCTTTGGGTTTAAGTGCTTCATCTTAAATAATGGAAAACATCCCTTAGGAAAATTCGATCCCAAGTCTCATGAGGGTGTCTTCTTAGGCTATTCTTCTGTAGGTAAGGCCAATAGGATTTTTAATAAGAGAACCCTTGTAGTAGAAGAATCCACCCATGTGGTATTTGATGAATCAGATATGCCCTCAGAAACAAAAATTGAAGATGATGAAATAGAGGCAATTCAAGGAGAGGAGACTATGACCTTAAGAGATAGGGTCGAACCTCAGGACGGTTTGCCTAGAGA
>NW_021357738.1:0-306 GCF_001605985.2 Dendrobium catenatum | reverse complement strand
GTTAAGATTTACTTCAATCAATTTAAAATAAATCAAGCTTAATTCAATTTGGATAAAATAATTTATTATTTTTAAAAATAGGATTTATTTACTTCATAGTAAATGAATCCCCATCCATCTTGCTACATATCCTGACCAATTGCAACTTATCAAAGCTCCAAACAGTAAGACTATAACAGCTACTATGACTTACGAGGAGTTATTCCCAAGTGCAGCTGAGCCTACCCCTTGGCTTACAATAACTGCAGCTTAATACCTTAGACAAACTATTTTTGTGGCGGCTTATGCGAAACACCATACCATACC
>NW_021357737.1:0-300 GCF_001605985.2 Dendrobium catenatum | reverse complement strand
TGCATTGGTGTTGAGACACTATTGCAATGATTCATCCTGAACTTCTCAAGCAACTCTTTTGCATACCTCTTTTGGCAAATCCAAATGCCATCCTCTTTCTGAAGCACTTCTATACCCAAAAATAATGACATGAGGCCAACATCTGTCATATCAAATCTTTTGAACATAGTTGATTTAAAGTCTGCAATCATCTGCTCATCATCACCTGTTATAAGCAAATCATCCACATATAAGCATATGATTAATTTGTTGCCATTTAAGTCTGTCTTCATATACACACCATGTTCATAAGGGCATTTA
>NW_021357736.1:0-779 GCF_001605985.2 Dendrobium catenatum | reverse complement strand
TTGAACAAGAGCTCTTAAATAGAAGAGCTTCAAAGGAGCTCATTAATTGTAAGTTGCTGACTTTATCATCCAGGATGATATTTATATCATCCTAGCTGATCAGTACAAATTCCATGAGATCGTCCAGAGAATCTCCCTGAATGCAAAATAGACGATTGAAAATTGGATTGATCATCTAGGCCGATCTCATGATCATCCATGCTGATCAGTTCAAATCAGAGGAAAATCATCTAGAGCATCGCCCTGAATTCAAGCTATCCGATCCAGATCGTCCAGCACATCACTTTGAATTTATGCTGGCCGATATTTATCATTTAGAAGTAACTGAGGTTTTTGAATGGATCGTCCTGGCCGATCCTGCGATCGTCCAGGACGATATGATCGTATCAATCATCCTTAATTACTTCCTTGATTACTGATTCAATTTAGGCATAATTGTGTATTATCGTCCAGGCCGATATAATATCGTCCTGGCCAATTTCCAAACATATAATATACCTAAAATGTATAAGTCGGCTATTTCTTTCTGATTTGAGCTTATCATCATGGCCGATACAAGTATCGTCCAGGACGATCTGTTAATGACGTCTTCCTTAATTAAGAATCTAGAATAGAATCTCTGTTTTAAACTCGATCGTCCAGGACGATCCAAATATCATCCTGGTCGATGTGAGTAAAAATAAAAATTCTAAGTCTCTCATGTGTATGTGTGTAGGGTTACTTAGCATTAGTCACACCAAATATTATAATTGACTCAAGAGGGAAAAAATAAAATTACA
>NW_021357735.1:0-314 GCF_001605985.2 Dendrobium catenatum | reverse complement strand
AAGCCGGCTCGGCTCACTTACACCCCTAGCTTATATTGTTCAATTTATCATTTAATAAATTATAATACATATTTAATCTACTACATACTAAGAGTGAATAAATAGTGAAAAAATTATATTATTTTAAAGAAAAATCTAACATGATAAAAATTATAATTTCATATCATTTAGTTCATTAACAAATCAAATTTAATTTGTGTTTTAATTTTAATTTATATTTTAATAAAAGTTACTTATTAATTCTAATTTTAATTACATTCAATAAATTATAATTACAAAAATAGTATAATTAGAAAATAATTTAATTATTAAAT
>NW_021357734.1:0-1271 GCF_001605985.2 Dendrobium catenatum | reverse complement strand
TGAACTCATTTTCATCATGACAATTACATCTTTCCTCCATCATTATTTATTAGCACTTAGGTCTTCCTAGTCTAGTATAGACCCAACATCTAAAGATTCTAGGAGGAAACCTAAAGACCTAGACTGAGACTACACCTATACCGTAAGAGGCCTCTTAAAGATCTTAATAAATACCATCCCATATTTCCTTCACACCTTAAATGACCAGACCCTACATATAACCCTTGCACAAACCCTTACTGACTTTATATGGTCAAACCCACATCAAATACATTTAGCTTGAATTAAACCACTCCAAAACCCCATTATCACATATTTGATCCACTGATAGTCATCCTAAAGCTCAAAAGATAATAAATACTTCCACATTTTTCAAAATACCAAACATGTCCTTAACCCATCAAAGTTGATACTTTGAACATCACTTCAACATTAGACTTGTCCACTATATGAGGGACATTCCAAGAATCTTTTTGAACCATTCTAAGCCTAAATTAAGTCATGTTCAAACCTTTGACCATGGTCAAAGCCAAAATTCTTAAAATACCCCTTTATGCCTAATACCTATATTTGCATTATCTAAGTATGTTTAAACTTCGGAATCACATTTTAAATCTTACATACATCTCCTTCAATTTAACCAAACTCTTTTGATGCCATTGCTAACATTAGTTGATCAAATTGTCCATGTATGTCCATTTGACCCATATATGTATATTTCATGATTTAACCTTACCTGAGGCATGACATGGCCTCCTAATATATGGAAATAACTCCTTGAACTTGCCTAAGTCATTACATCTGGTTTCTGTGTTGTATTTCTTTAATGGTGATCTGATTATGATTTATGAACAATTTATTTGGTTGTTTGGTTTCGGGTGACCTGCTAGAGCTGGTGTATGTGCACTTGTGCAGAATGTGCTGCTTCATTACTTCTTTAGACTTCAGTTCTTCTGGAAATCTGGTTGTGTTTTTTTGGGTATCCTCCTAGTTAGCTGGTGTATGTGCACTTATGTTGTTGTGCAATATGTGTTTCTTCATTCCTTCTTCAGTTCTTCTGGTTTTGTTGTTTCGTGTATCCTTCTGCTTTGACCCTTTGACTTTTGAAATTTGATGAAAGTCAATAAGTCATATATTATTTGTTGTTGTTTTGAAGTGATGAAGCAATAATAATCAACCTTCTCAAATTATAGTGGGAATAGCTTCAGAATAAATGTTGTTACAACCGGGAGATATTTGTAATTTTGTATTCAAGTCAAATGAGTAGATAC
>NW_021357733.1:0-946 GCF_001605985.2 Dendrobium catenatum | reverse complement strand
AGGAAGAAGGAGCCCGAATTTCTCTCGGTCTAGGTTTATGTTCTGAAGACTGTAAAAGAGAGGGGACTGAAGAAAAGAAGATACCAATAACCACTGATGGTCGAAATTAGGAGAACTCCGCCAAAAGAATGCTTATCTACTATGGTGGAGAGAAAAGAAAGAAATTTCCCATGCGGTGAGTATCGGGTGTGACACCTGAACCTCGTGTTCAGGGATCTGCCGCCGAAAGGTCCCAGCAGAAAGGAAAAGAAATATGGAGGCCTAAACCTCATAGAGAATAAAAAAGAAGAATTGATTATGGCGTGACATCCGGTGAGGTTTCCCAGAGATCCGCCCCCATCTACACATCCCTTCCGACGGTCGACACCTTGGAGAATCCTCCAGGGGATCTTGTCGCTCGCCATCCCCTCGAAAGAAAGAGACTAACTTTGACCATAGTCCACTAGTCGAAGAAATCCCATTTCCTAACTAAGAACTGGAGATCCAGAGGCATCGCTGCTTGGTGATCCAAGTACCAAAAGAAAATATAGAAGAAGAACAAAATATAGAAAGAGAAGAATATATCGAAAGGGGAAGAAAATATCGAAGAATATATGGAAGAAAATTTAGAAGAATAAATGGAAGATATAAATAACACCTTGGACATGGAAGTGGTCTATATGGTGAGGCACATTAATGCTAATGATGAGGCCTACTATGATGACGGTGAAGGCGATGACCGTTGGAAACCTCCACCTAGGCAAGCACTTCGACATCTTCATGAAGTTAGGTCCACCACTATCAGAGATGGTCATTCCCAAGGAGAAGATGAAGTAGAGGAAGTAGAGAGGAATCCCCTTGATGATGAAATTGTCACACTCGCCAATATGAGAAAGAAGATGAGGCGACAAATGAGATATAAAGATAGGGAAATCTCTTAGTTGAATGAGAAGATGACTAAGATGAT
>NW_021357732.1:0-201 GCF_001605985.2 Dendrobium catenatum | reverse complement strand
ATTTAGGCAAGGTTTCCCCTTATCTCCATTTCTTTTCCTTTTATGTGCTCAAATTTTTTCGGATTCTCTATCCTTGAGAAGGAAGGGGAAAGGAATTTCTATTTCCACTTCAGGACCGAAGATCTCTCATCTGCTCTATGCGGATGATATTCTTATTTTTGAGAAGGCAAAGATGAAAGAGGTGAAAGAATTGAAGGACAT
>NW_021357731.1:0-1496 GCF_001605985.2 Dendrobium catenatum | reverse complement strand
TAGCATTTTTGGATGACACTACCATAAAAATTCAATTGATCAAAGAAAGATTGAAACGTACATCGGATAGAAAAAAGAAGTATTATGATAAAAAAATACAGGCTAGTGGAATTTCAAGTTGGTGATTTTGTTTATGTCAAAGTCAGTCCAATGAAAGGTGTCAGTAGATTTGGAAGAATTAGTGAGCTGCATCTAAGGTACATTAGACCTTTGGGATTGTAGGGAGGATTAGTAGTTCTGCTTACAGGTTATTGTTACCTGATCATATATTTGATATACACAATTTCTTTCATGTATCTTCTCTAAGGTAGTGAGTATCTAATTCTGGAAAGAGATTATATACTGATAATGTGGAGGTTTGCCTGAGTCTACAGTACAGGGAAGAGCCATATAGGATTTTGGCATACGATGCTAAAAAATTAAGGAGCAAACAAATTCTGATGGTCAAGGTGCAGTGGAAGCATAGGACCACTAGAAAGGCTACTTAGGAGAAGGAATCTGAAATGAGACAACTTTATCCAAGTTTATTCTGACATGTTTTTTTTGGGAATGTCAAGGACATCATTTTTTTTAGATGGGTGGATTGTTATAACTCAAAATTTTGAAAATTATATTTTGACCTACAACATTAAAAAAATATTTTGGAGTTGTTATAAGTCCAAATAAAAACCATGTTTTCTGCATCATTTCTTTTGTTGTATTTTAGTTTCTCTATTTTTTTTCATAATTTTTGGGTACTAGTGAAATTTTTAAGAAATCGGCTCCTAATGGTACAAGTGGGGGTTTTGGTACCATCTTTTTTCGAAATAACAATAAAAAAGTTTTATTGCAATAACTAAAAAGGAAACACAAAAGAAACCTATGTAATACACCCACTTAGTCCCTCCTTTAACAAATTAAAAAAGGATGAAACTTATTAGAGCTAATATCACCCCAAATGAAATCACTAAAGATAAAATAGTTAGCATAAAGATCCGCTAACTTATTGTTATTTCTATCTACACAACTAAAAATAACATTATCAAACTCTTTTAGAAAATCCAATTTTTCCATCACTTTACATCCCGATTTGATGCTTTGTCGAATATACTGGATAACATTAGAATTATCAGCTTCAATGATAATCCCCTTGTATTGAAACATCCAATCTTTGAGAAAGTCTTTTACTAGATGAATTGAAGATAATTCTATCTGTGAGATATCCCAATATACACACTTTCCCCCAAAAGCCATCAAGAATTTACCTTTACAATATCAAAATATACCTCCAACACCCGCCTTGTAAGAAGGAAATAAAGATGCATCTAGATTCACTTTAATCCAATCGGGTGGAGGAGGGTGCCAACGATTAAACAGTCGAAGTGACTGATTAACACCCCAGTGGCCCGAGCTTATGTTTCCATAAGAATTAGAGAATGAAGACCACGAAACTACTTGAACATCAATTAACTTTGAACTTTCACTATGACCCTCATGTATGAACTTGTTTCTTGCCT
>NW_021357730.1:0-225 GCF_001605985.2 Dendrobium catenatum | reverse complement strand
CAACTAGCTTTTGCCTCGAGATTCGTGCCCGATCAAAATAATTTCATGATGACGTATCAATGATATTTATGTGATTCCATCGTTATTTTAAGTCGATGAATCTCAAAGTGCTCACGATTAGTTTTTGAAGGTTATTGTTTGTTAATGCGTTATTTATGAAAACCATGCCAAGTTTATCAAAATTTTGGTAGGAGAAGCGGCTGCAACTATTGTATGATTAGACTT
>NW_021357729.1:0-1492 GCF_001605985.2 Dendrobium catenatum | reverse complement strand
TAAAAGAAAATAAATGAGCATGAAATTCATGATTTTTTTTCTTCTTTTCTTCACCTGTACTTGTAGTCATTTGACGCGCTTCACCAAGTCTAGAGAACCTTCATGTACTTTATGATCTATTCGAGTATGCAAATCAATTTGATGCAAGGGCTACATGTTTCATTTTGGATAGTTTTCTTTGAGCAAAAATAAGAGAACATGGAATTCATATTAGAAAACCTTAATGTTCCCTTGGGGTAAAATTAGTTTTTCTATCAAAGTATTCCTTCTCTTGTTGTTATTTAACTTTGAAGTTGGTTGGAAAGTAATCATGAGTCTCTTAGTCTTGTAGCTTATATCAGGGTAAGCATGCTTAGTTGTAAGGTTGATGGATGACGAGATATCCCTATGCTTATTCGAAACATGTTTCTTCTTCACTTGTTGGACATGATTGGCAAGTATCACTTCTTTATGGCAATTCCTACAGCTGCTATTGAGATTTTCTCACTGGTTTTCGTGGGAAGTAAGTGCAGATTTTGTCGTTTTGAGGTTCCAAATTGCTGTTGGAAACAAGTATATGCAGTTTTTCATTGGTTTTGAGATGCTGAATTATTTTTTTTGTAACATGTCTTATGCAGCTTTCCTTATTGTTTCGTGTCCCAAATTGTTTTAAGAATGAAATATTGGCATCCAATAGTTGTTATGCGCTTTGATTTGGAAATGAACAATAGTGACTATTCATAAACCTTTTATAAGGTAATATTTAGGGAGATGTTAGAGAACTTTCATGAGTTTCAAAGTTGGGTTTGCTTGCTTGTAGATTCAGATGCTATTTTGTTTTATGGCAATTTCAATTGTTTAAAACAAGTTGTTTGAATACGAGATAATTTGATTCATATTGAAAGGTTTTTTAATCTTATTTTGGAATGGTTTGTGACATGCTTAAGAGTATTCATATGTATTTTCTCTTAATGATGTGCATTCTTAGTCATCTTATAAAATGTCTTTGGGAACATTTATGAATGGTTTTATGGTCGAAAGCTTTCTTTTGTAAGTCGATTTATGTCTAGTGGCTTTGGATTCGTTTTAAAAGTTTTTTTTTATACGACGAATTTTATGAAAGCTTTACAACGAGAGATTCTATACAACTTTCTTGTTGGAAAGCCTTATGTTTTCTACCCCACTCCAAATGAAAGGAGGCACTTGATTATAGGTTGTTGGGTAGGATTTTGTGTCAAAAGAGGGGATTTTCGTATGTGATTTTTGTAGAGTTTTGTGTCAAAACAAAAGAAAAGAAAGAAGAGATTGTGATAAATGATTTGTGTAGAATTTCTTGTAGCTTTTCATTCAAACAAAAATAAAAAAAAATTCATGAGTTAGACTTGGGTTTAGCAACTTTTGTAGAATAGATTTGTGTCGGAGAGTTCTCTTAATCTCTCTTTTTGGGATGGGGTAGTCTACCTTACATAAGTTTTATATCTTTTATTAATGATTCTCCTTTAAAATATAAATT
>NW_021357728.1:0-279 GCF_001605985.2 Dendrobium catenatum | reverse complement strand
GGGGTGAGGCAACTTCGGGACGGCTGAAGGCGGAGTCGGGTCGTTCGTTCAGCTCGGCGTCGGACGGGTTCGGTCGGAGTTCGCGAACTGGAGAGGGAGCAAGGGGCCTGGTTCGGAGAGGGAGTTTAGGTTGCTGCCGTCGAGCTCGGGTTCGGTCCGGAGCAAGGTCGGGGTCCGTCCAGGCGGCGGGAGTAGGGGAAGTCGGGTTGCTGGGTGCTTTTCCGAACAAGGGCAGAGGAAGGTAGTCGGTCGTGAGAAAGGGAGCGGGGTTCGGAACCG
>NW_021357727.1:0-272 GCF_001605985.2 Dendrobium catenatum | reverse complement strand
AACAGGAATTATAGGCGATTAAAAAAGCTCAGGAGACTGCCGAGGCTCCCAGCGACCCAGTCGCCATACCCGAACCGTCCAATAAAAGGTTGCCACAAGCACGACGACCAGGCCGCGAGCCCCGACCACTTCATTGCTATAGCCCATAAAACCACAAAGCCTCGGCGAACGAAGAAACAAACGAAAAGCATGGAAACTCAATGTCGGCGACATCGTCTCCCCCACCATTTCCCCAGATTCTGCTCAATTTTAGCACTAACCACAGAAAAGTC
>NW_021357726.1:0-1067 GCF_001605985.2 Dendrobium catenatum | reverse complement strand
AACTTGGGAAGATCAAGAGAGGTAACAAGGATTTTTTTTATCTTAACGTGATTGATATTCAACAAGATGCAACATAACTCAAGCCAAAGAAAATCTCTGTTTCACTAAAATTCCATCCTCTTTTATTTTAACCAACCATATGCATAGTAAAAAAAAAAACTATGAGAAGAAGAAATAAAAGGAGGAGAAGGGGAAGATAGAGAGGGAGATAGAGATGGAATGGAGGAAGAAGGAGGAAAGCAGGATTTGGAAGAAGAAGAGAGACTTACCTGTAGCTTGAAGGAAGTTCGGTCGGCCACGACGAGGGAGGCGATAGGATCGGTCCAATCGTGCGGCTTCGAGATCGCTAGCTCACACGAACGGGAGAGAGGAACCGGGCGGTGTCGGGCTGGCTGAAGGCGTCGGGACAGCTCGCCGAAGGGGTCCGATTCTTCTTGGAGTCGGACGGGCTTCGGCCTTGGTTGGGAGAGCTCCGAACCAGAGAGGGAGCCAGAGAGTGAGGCGTTGCCTCTTGGTTGGGTCCGAACGGGAGAGAGAGACGGAGATGGGAGGTGGAAGTCGGGCGTGAGATCCAGAGAGCGGGATGGCTTGGAGGCGTCGAGCTGTTCGGTTCCCCCTGGAGCTGCGAACTGGAGCAGGAGGTCGGGTGGGGAAGTCGGTCTGGCTAGGTCGTGCGAATGGAGAAGGGTGAGAGCGAAAGCAGAGGAGGCCCGGGCTTCAGAAGGGGAGATCGGGTTAGAGAGAAAACTGAGAGCGCGAGAAGGAGAGGGAGAGTGAGGTCGAATCCCGAGCTTGGAGCCTTCGTTCCGAGTAGTAAATCTAATCGCGTTCGTCGAGAAAATGGATCAGCCCCGCCAACGTCGATCTCCTGCTCGCAGCTTCGAAAATGCCTGAATCAGCTCTTTGTTCGCCGCTCGAGTCGTCCTGGCCTCAAGCGACAGAAGTATCCCTGAGACAGACGGGATTTGCCGGGCCGACTTAGGAAAATCTTCGCCTCGATCCGTGACCGATCGAAGGTAATGTCCTGATTTAGGAAATAAATTTCAGAATAATGTAAATGAAATAAA
>NW_021357725.1:0-219 GCF_001605985.2 Dendrobium catenatum | reverse complement strand
TGGACCTTGGTTTGTTAATAACAAAATAATTGGAATGTATAGGTGGTCCAAAAGCTTCTCTCCAACATCCTTAAAAGGCCTAACATCTCCTATATGGATAAGACTTCCAAATCCCCCTTTGCAATGTTGGGATAACATAAACATATGCAGAATTTCTTCTATGATTGGAAAACCAATTTTGTTAGATGGAAACATGTTCCAATGGGGGAGGAGGGAATT
>NW_021357724.1:0-228 GCF_001605985.2 Dendrobium catenatum | reverse complement strand
CAAAACTAGCCTCAATCGTCGCTCTTCGACGCCTTTATAAGCCGAACGAATGAAGCCTTCAGGGAACGATCGCTCTTCCCTCGTCACTTCTTCCATTCGCTCTCCCGCTCCCTCCTTCCGACCTACATATACGAAGCTCCAGCGATCAAGACCCGAACTCCTCCAATCTTTCTCCGATCAAATCTGCGAGACTCTGTTCAAGCCGAACTTATCCCGTCAAGCCCCTGC
>NW_021357723.1:0-488 GCF_001605985.2 Dendrobium catenatum | reverse complement strand
ATCAAAATCAATTTTAAAGTCGAGTTCTGGTCAAACCCGAAACTAACTCTAGTTCAAATGGGATAACCCTAACCCGACCTAGCTTTGTAAATCAGTTAAAAGTATAGACTTAGACCCAACCCATAGGTTTAGCAGATTGAATCGACCCAACACAGTAATCAAAATTTTTTCGATCGAGTCCTTGAGTGAGATCTTGGGTAGTCACACTCTCCCTTTAGGTGCAGGGGAGCCAGGGTACAGTGTGGGGCTTGCATTACACTTGGATAAATAGAGACAAAGCAGGTACAGAGTTGTAAGGCATCAACTAGGTGGCCCTAGGGTTCAGTCCGATGCACCTGTATTATTCATGTGGGAGTGATGGACTGGTCTAGTGCAAACCTAGCTTAGGGTTTGAACCAAGCATGAGCAATGGGATGGCAGAGTCACGAGAGAGGCAGATGGCGGTTCCCGAGGGGACTCGTGGCTATAGGATTTCTTTTATAATGGGA
>NW_021357721.1:0-203 GCF_001605985.2 Dendrobium catenatum | reverse complement strand
TTTATTAAATTTAAATATTTAAAAAATAAAATAATAATTACATAAATTTTATTTAAATGTTAAATATTATATATGTAACAAGTCTAACTTGATAAGTGCAGAAACTCACTCTACTCCACTCCTTTACCGCAAATTATTACGTCCCGTCACCGGATGCAGAGATATGTTCGGATATTAATAAAATATTATTTTAAATTAAGAGC
>NW_021357720.1:0-1638 GCF_001605985.2 Dendrobium catenatum | reverse complement strand
AGGCACTAATGAAGTTAAACAATCTTGTTTGAACATTATCTTGCATGACTATGAACTTTTTCGTATGAAACCTCATGAATTAATTTCTAACATGTATACTAGGTTTACTCAGATAGTTACTTCACTGCATGCACTAGGAAGAGAACATTCATACTTTAAAAAAGTAAACAAGATTTTGAAATGCATGCCTTCGTCATATGATGCTAAAATCACTGCAATCACTGAATCTAAGGATTTGAATACTTATTCTATTGATAACTTACTTGGCTCACTCATTGCTTACGTGCAAGGGGTGAATCAAAGAAAACAAGATTTTGAAATGCTTGCCTTCGTCATATGATGCTAAAATCACTACAATCACTGAATCTAAGGATTTGAACACTTATTCTATTAATAACTTACTTGGCTCACTCATTGCTTACGAGCAAGGGGTGAATCAAATAAATCTTGATGTAGGTGAGAAGAAGAATGAGAAAACAGTTGCACCGAAGGCACACAAATCAGATTCTAAAACTTTAAGGTATGAAAGCGATGGAGTTGCCTTCATCACAAGGCAATTCAAAAGCTTTCTAAGGAAGAAGCAAAAGCATCATTCGAAAAAAGGTGAGGATCATAAATATTCTAAAGGATCTTCTGATGTCGTTTGTTATGAATGCAGGAAGCCTAGACATGTGAAAACTTATTACCCTACACTTAAAGATCACTCAAGCAAAGGAAAGGGTGAGGAGAAACCTAAGTTAAGGAAGGACAAGATGAGAGTACAAAAAGCATTTTTGGCGGATTCTACATCGGAGACGGAACCAGAAGATGAGAAATCGAAATTGTGCTTGATGGCTGAAGACAACCTTGATCAAGAAGAGGTATGTGAACTTTCCTACGATCAACTTCTTGAAGTTTCAGAAAAAATTCATGCATCATATAGGAAATTAAAGAAAACATATGCTAGCTTGAAATTAGAATTTTTGAATCTACAAAAAGAACATGAAATTTTGACTAAAAACCATCAAACGATTGATTCAAATCATATGACCTTACTTGATGAATTTGATGAGTTAAATAAAAATCATTGTGAGTTAGTTGAAAAGCATGATACATTAAAAGTGTCACACACATCACTTGAATCTGATTTTAAAAAATCTAAAGAGATGAAGAAAATTTTGAGGATTGAAAATGAGGTCTTAAAAAGCACTAATTTGAAGATTCAAAATGAACTAGAAACATGTAAGAAAACAAGGACGACATTTTCTTTTGATCAATTGCCAAAACCTAGGAAGAGGCGTTATAACTCAAACTACTTAAGAAATCCTTTTCCTGGAGTTAGATGCTTTTCATGTGGCATGCTAGGACACATCTCACACACTTGCACAGTTCACCATAGTACACATTGGGTATGGAGACCTAAGGCGCATGATCCACAGCATACCACACATACATTGCATTCTACTCTTCATAAGAAGGAACCCAAACCTGCTTGGGTTCCTAAATCTAACATTTGGTAATTTTGCAGGACGGCTCTCACAAAAGTCCTCATGAGAGTATGTGGTGCCTGGACAGTGGATGATCTCGATATATGACTAGTGATGCCAACAAGTTTATTGTATTAGTGTCCAGGACTGGAGGCAAGGTTACTCTTGGAGA
>NW_021357719.1:0-288 GCF_001605985.2 Dendrobium catenatum | reverse complement strand
ATTCTCACCATGCATGAATTTTCTATTAGATAGAAGAATATCTGCAAGAGAATTAAAAAGATTGAATTTCTCTCTTCAACTTAAACCCTTTGAAGCTAATTTTAATTCAAAATCTATATAAGGGAGACCCAGTTTAGTTTCTATGAAACTTGGTCTAGGTCAACAAACTTAAATCCTTAAACCTTAGTTTGAGTCACTCAACCTCTCACTATACTTCTAAATTTGTTCCTGCTTCTCATTCCAACAGGGTCCAAATAGTTAGAGGAAATTTCTAATAAAACAAATAAA
>NW_021357718.1:0-206 GCF_001605985.2 Dendrobium catenatum | reverse complement strand
CCTCATAAAGGACAATAATGGACTTCCTAAAACAGCTCCTCATTCAAAAATCTCCCTCCCAAATTCAATTTGAGCCAACGTGGGGTCCACATGGGAGTTCCGCCCCTTTTCTGTTTTCCGCCTGGCATAGTATCGGACCGGTCCAGTGGGGACCGGTCCGCTCGTAACAGAATTCAACCTTGATTGATATTCAGAAGTCATCCACT
>NW_021357717.1:0-210 GCF_001605985.2 Dendrobium catenatum | reverse complement strand
ATCCTTCGTGTACCCATCCCCTCCTTGTGGATCTAGCACTCTGATACCACTTTGATGGAACTTGAGTTGCAAAAATTCGGAATCCAAGAAAACAGCTCAAAAATAGTAGGAGAAAAGAAGATTTCTTGGATGAAAACACTCACAAACACTTCGTTTACTCAAATATCAAAAGGCTTACAAGTTTCCACGGATACAATGCTCCCAATTCGA
>NW_021357716.1:0-348 GCF_001605985.2 Dendrobium catenatum | reverse complement strand
AAGATCCGGTACTCTGCCGACACTTGGAGAGTGTGAAAAGACGATGGTTCTCTACTGATACTTGGAGAGTGTGAACAAGACGACAATTCTCTACCGACACTTAGAGAATGTGAAAGAATAATTTTTCTTTACTGACACTTAGAGAGCGTGAACAGGACGATAGTTCTTTGTCGACACTTGGAGAGTGTGAAAGGTTGACAGTTCTATGCCTACACTTGGAGAGTGTAAAAGGATGAAGATTCTCTACTGCACTAAGGATTGGTGGAAGAGAGGATTTGTAAAGGCTTGTCTGTCTTGGAATGGGGCCAAATGGAGAGACACTTTGATAATAGTGTAATACATGAAAAG
>NW_021357715.1:27971-37191 GCF_001605985.2 Dendrobium catenatum | reverse complement strand
GGAACGTGGGACCCATGCCTATCATCATACGTGGCGGATAAGGAGTGGTTTAAAGTGCTGTGGTATCTTTTGTGAAATCGGTCAATGGAAAATGACTTTTTTAAAAAAATTATTTTTGTTTCGCGAAAATGGTTCTGGACACGTGGCCGACTGTGTACGGGGTAAAGTGGGGGTGCAGATGGGTGCGTTTCGGTGAGGGGATCGGTGGGTAGAGGTATCGTGTAGTAGGGAACAATTATTACGTCCTCTGACCGTATGTTGCTATAGGTTCGGCCACCAATGTTATAACGCCACGTAGGTGCCCGAAGACCTGACCCAAACCCGTAGTGATTGTGAGTTTTGACCTGTTTTTTTCAATAATTCGGCTAAAATGGGCGGGAAAAATTTAAAACTCGCGGTAACTTTATATGAATAAACTTTTGGCCGATTAGCTTCTGTAGACATAACATTATACATTATTTAGGGTTTACAGGTAGAAGAGAAAGCTTTCACGAAGGGTTGAAGGCGATGGATGAGAAGATTCTTGCTATTTGTTTGGAAGAGTTAGACAATTTTGACGAAACATATGGCACTTATACTTTGGATGATGATTTTACTTATTTTTTACAAGTAATTTCGCATCCATCCTTGTATGATTAAATCATTTTTGTTTGTACCGAACCTTTTTATAACTCGGTACTACTCGGTTTTATATGTAATACTCGGTTTTTTTTTTATACACAAATTTTAATTATTACACAGTTTGTACCAAGCCTTTTTATAACTCGGTACTGCTCAATTATGTTTCTTTGTACCGATTTTATAATTATGAAAAACTTGTACCTAGTTTTTTGAAAACTCGGTAATGCTCGGTATTTATACTTATAACTCAGTATGGATAGTTTTTTGGTTTCTTTACGTCACTTCTGTGTTCTATATACCGAGATTATAATTTCCATTTGTTTGTACCGAGCTTTATATAACTCGGTATAATTTGGTATTTACTCGGTATGATAAGTTTTTTTTAGTTTTTTTATGTCAATTAATTTTATTATGTACCGATTATAATTACCATATGTTTGTACCGAGACTTTAGAAAACTCGGTATATATCGGTATTTTCTTGTATTATTAGGTATTGTCCTTGGTATTTATTCCTTGGTACTAATTTGAAATATTTGAAATTTTTTGTCACAGAGAGTTTACAAATCTGAGGAAGAAGCATATGTAAAATATTGTCAATATGCTCATACGCATGGCTTTAGTATTCGAAAAGAACATCTTTCATACTGGCCTAATTCAAGGAAATCAAAATCAAAGGTTTTTGTTTGTTTCAAATTCGGATTCAAGAAGGATACAGAAAAAAATCAGAAGGTCAAATTTTGAAAATCGACTACTAGAACTGGATGTTCTACTATGGTGAGATTTTCTATTAGTAAAGATGGAATATGGACGGTGAAAAATTCGGTATAGACTCACAACCATGAATTGGCAAAACCGGATGATCAACATTTGCTGAGATCATCTAGGCACATCACTGAAGAAAATGTCTCTGTTTTGAAATCATTGACTGATGCGGGAATAAGAACAGTAAATGCATTTTCCTATCTATCCGATGAGGTTGGAAGTGTAAAAAATCTGGGGTTTACCAAGAGAGATGCATACGACTACATTCAAAAGGAGAGAAGAGCAAAAATTGAGAATGGGGACAGCAATTCGCTAATCGAATTATTTAAAACCGGACAGTTGAAGACCACCTGTTTGCATGGGATGTCCAAACTGATGAAGAAGACTGGTTGGTAAATTTTTTTTGGGTTGATGGTTTGGGGAGAGTGGATTACGACTGTTTTGGGGATGTAATTATTTTTTATACTAGCTACCGTCTTAACAAATATAATTTAGCCTGTGCCCCTATTATTGGAGTTAATAATCATTGGCAAAATATTACATTATGGATGGCATTTCTATCAGATGAAACAATTGATTCATTCTGCTGGCTATTTCAAACATTTTTAAGAATTATGGATAATAAGCATCCAGTTACTATATTCACTGATCAGGATCAAGCAATGGCTAGGGCGATAGAGATTGTATTCCCTAATACAAGAGATCGATTGTGCCAATGGCATATACACAAGAAGGCTTATTCCAAAGTTTAGTGTTTTAATAGTAACAACAAAGTGAAGGCCTTTTCTATAGTTGCTTCACCAAGTGTGATTCCGCTGATGAATTTGATAGTTTGTGGAATGAGATGATCAGAGAAGGGGATCTACAGAGCCATCAGTGTTTAAAAGATCTGTACAGAATAAGGGACAAGTGGTCTACAACTTTCAACAAAGATTGCTTTAACCTAGGAATATTATCTACACAATGTAGTGAGTCGACTAATTTTGTTTGCTATGGTATTTCAAAGGCTACAAGTTCTCTTACAGAATGTTTCCTTGGGTTGGAGAAACTTATTAACACTTGGCGTAGGAATGAACGAGATGAAATTTTTAGGTGTTCTCAAACCGAAATACAACCTTACATGAAAAGTAGTCTGATATTAAAGCAAGCAGCCAAATTTTATTCAAGAAAGCTATATTCTTTTTTGAAGATGAGTTCTTACATGGTTTAGGGGGACTATGCATTGATCACTATTCATCAGACTCATCAACATTTTCTATGAAGAACATAGACAATTCTTTTGATGCACATAAGTGGACGATATTGTTTAATTCCTCTGAAAGAACTATACATTGCAGCTGTGCAAAGTTCGAGATGATGGGAATACTGTGTTCTCATTGCATGAGAGTGATGAGGAAGTTGGATGTTGTTAATATTCTTCAGAAATACTTAATTCTAAGATGATCATCTAGTGCTCGGAAAGATCTATATAGTGGACTGAATATCAAACGTATGGCTAAGAGTATGTGCACATGGAATCAAGTTTCCTGAAACATGATTTTTAGAAATTATGTATGTCGATTTGTATATCAAATTAGCACTGAAGCACAGGGTAATGAGGATGCAGAATAATGTATGATCGATGGTACGAGTGCATTGGCGATAAATGTTCAAAACATTATGGAAGGGAAAAAAAAATAAACGCATAAGTGAGGGTATCCACAAAACAATTAGAGATCCTGCAAAACGCTGGCCTAAGGGAGTCTCTAATGCTAGATTAAAGGATCATTGGGAGAAGAGGAAGGCCAAAAAAGTGAAACCGACAGAGCAGAATCCTCCTACAAGTTTATATTTTACACCAGCAGAATCAGGAAGTCAGTCATCCTTTATGTAAGTGTTCAGTACAACTCGGTATTAGCATTTAATACTCGGTATAAGAGGAATATTTTGTCTTTGGTTTGGATTGTAAGTTTTACTATGTCTGTATTATGCGTCCTTTTGAGAGTTTTTAGAACAAATCGGTATAGAAAAATATTGAGAATTTTAAAAAACACTTGTACCGAGAATTATTATTCTCGGTACAACTCGGTATTGCATATAAGAACTATGGAATTGGTGTACATATAGTAAAAAGTAGTTAAAAAATACCAAATACTAAGCAATACCGAGTTATACCGAGAATTTTTATTCTCGGTACAACTCAGTATTACTATGTAATACTCGGTATTAGACTATCTTTGGCTTTTTATTATAAATATTTTTACTTCAGCGAGGATTATGAGTTGTATTATGTTTGTAATATGAGTATTTTTTGGGAATTTTAGAAAAAATAACTCGGTATAAGTAGAAACAGGATAATTCTTTTACTTCTTTACTATCCTGTGTTTTAAAAATACTTGGTATAACTTGGTATAATCACAGTAAAGAAAACACAAAAATAGCATATGTAAATTCTAAAATTTATTTCATATTATTACAAAAAAGGGCATATATAAATTCAGCCCTAAATAAAGCCATATAACTTTGCTAGTTCTTATGGATGTCCCATTGAATAATATTATCTTGTATAATTGTTTCCATATATTTGCATATAAACATTCCATAGTCCACATTGTTCTCTTGTACTAGCAAGTTTGGGATTGTTTGGATTAGCCAGGTTCGGATATCATCCTCAAAAGCATCTTTTGTATCACCGTATAAATGAGATATCTGAAAAGGTAATAAAATTAAAATATTAATATTCAATATCATAGCTTTAACCAAATATAAATTTTAAAAGGACTTACAACTTCATGAGCAATAGCCTTATGTGTTGCTTTGGGTATTGAATCCATAAAATCCCAATTTTTTTTCCTCGGGTTATCAACCAGTAAAGTCCAATGTTTTTCGTTTATAATGGGAACAAATATAAGGTTAGCATTCTTAACAGCAGTTCGGGTGATATTTGCAACAAATGAAGTTGTGTTCGTCTCTTTATTTTGACAATAATATCCCTGGAAAAAACTCACTAAGTTAATTGAGAATATGTTAAATACACACTAAATCTTTATTATAAATGATAACTCACCCAATGAAAAGAAGAAACATATAGAAAAGATTGGTTCAGTCATGGAATCAGGTCATTCTTTTTAGAAAGTAAAAATGCAAAAGCATCCATATGATTGTTATCAAGCTCTTCGCATAGCAACTATTCGTCCATTTGGCTTCTAAAAATAATTGCATTTCCTTTCTCAAATATAGTATCATCCCTACATAATTTATCTCATCTTCATTACAAAATAAAAATATACACATGAATGCCTAGTTATATCAAGATTTTTTATTCTCGGTACAACTCGGTACTGAGTATAAAAACACAGTACTTGTTGTTCATACACTAAAAACTCCATATCAAATACAAAATACCGAGCAAATATCGAGTTATAACAAGAATTTTATTCTCGGTACAACTCGGTATTCACTATAAAAACACGGTACTTCTTCTAAAGACCTAGCAATACCGAGTTATACCAAGACTCTTTATTCTCGGTATAAATTGGATTTGAGTATAAAAACTACGTACTTGGTGTTCATACAGTTAAAACTAGTTAAGGAATACCAAATACCGAGCAATAATTCTCGGTACAACTCGGTATTGAGTTTAAAAACTACGTACTTAGTGTTCATACAGTGATATAACGAGAAGTATAAACTCACTTTTTCTTGAACTGCTTAAAAAAGTTATCAATGGAAATCTGTTTTTCTTCATTAATTATAACTTGACAGATCTCATTGATTTTCACCATGACTTGACTGGTGGGAGAGAAAGATCTGGCTTAGCTCATTCACTCCTAAACTCATGAAAGAAGGGTAGAGCTGGGAAGGAATGAGAAATTCTACTTTTGTGAGAGTTTCGCAAAGCTTCAATAATTAGTAATCGTCCTAGGTAATCTAAAAATTCCACGGCCGATCGTTCAATGATTTTGGATTCATCAACTTCATAAACTACAGATTTTGGGAGTACATCTGGAACAAAAACAGAAACAGCAGCACTTGGAGTTTCAGTGGAAGGAGCAGCATCAGTATGCGCAGAAACATTATTAGCATCAATTACCTTCTCTATTAATCTTGTTGAATCTCGAGTGACAGGTTTTCTTCCAGTGATTGATGTTTCTTTTTTAGTAATCTTTTCAACATCAGTATTTTCCAACTGAGCAGAACTACTCTGAGTTCTCTTCTTCTTCCTGTCACCTACTGTGAATGGAGTTTTAACCCTTTTTCCTTTTCCTATCATTCATGAGCTGCACCCTACGAGCAATTCCTCCCCTAGCTGATGAAGGGAAAGGAAATTCCTCATATTCAGATAGCCTAACATCCTCTTCCATCACTTTAATATATGCTTTTTTGGTTATTTCCTCAACAATTTTATCAACAGATTTGGATACTTCGTCCAAAATGTTATGGTCAGATTCAGTTCTTAAAGATGAGGGAGCAGGACTTCGAATTCGCTCTGATGTGAAATATGCTAGAAAATGATGACTCAAGATTTTATATACACCATAAAAGTTTTCATTATTCTCAACTTTTAAGTCGAAGACTTGTTGTTCCAATGCTGCTACCCGGTTTAAAAGCATAGTATTTGACAATTCAAGTGAGGCAATTTTTTTCACCATATATTCATGCTGCGTAATAAGTTTATAAATGGATTGATTTAAAATCTTCAAGTTTGTTTCTTCTGGAACAGTACATTTTGCATCAGTTTTTTGGTGTAAATTCTATTGTGCTTGGTGGTTGGATTGGAGCATCATTCTGAATTGCTGGTTGGACAGTTGATTCAGTTTGGATTGGCGGTTCAATAGGAAGTTAATGGGACTTGGTGGTTGGATTGGAGAATCAGTGTGGAATGGCGTTCGGATTGGATAATTATTCTGGATAGGTGGTTGGATAGTAGATTCAGTGGGGCTTTGTGATTGGATTGAAGAATCATTATGGATTGGTGGTTCGATAGGACATTCAGAGTGGATTGGAGGTTGGATAGGAGAATCAGTGGGGCTTGGCATTCTTGGTGGATATGGGGTTGTCAGTGGAGTGAGCATAACTTGCAGATGCTCCCCTGTATAATATGTGGAAGAACTCTCAATTAAATTCTTCTCATCATCTGTAATTCCTTGTAAATGTGTGAATATCAGGAAAAAATGTTTTATAAACATCAATAATATATAAGTACAGAATAAAGTTACATGACTAAACATATATTTAGTACCTAAGAATCCTGAAGGTCATTTAATAAATTATTAACATCTTTATCTCTATAATTAAACATTCCATCACAACGAATGAGACAGGGTTGAGCCAAATCATCCACTACCGGGAAGAATTTTGTATGTTCCAAAAATCATATCTATACAAAATAAATAAACAAAATAATTCAGTGTAAAAATGATTAAAAAATTTTATACAAAATATAAATAAATAAAACAATTTCATGTGTAAGAAATACTCACAATTATAATCATAAAAAATCCATTAACATATCCTAGGGATTGACCTTTTGATAATTTTTTTGTTATTGTATTAAATTCAGTCACGAGGAAATCCCTAATGGATTGGGGCCAATTGTATGTTCCAAAGTTCTCCACATTCTTGGCAATGTCCAATATTGTTGATAGTACTCGAAAGTTGGCCATTGGAAAGAATATGTTGGACAATAAGTATACAATGAATTGTCTCCTTACATTCTCGACCGGAGTTGACACATGCAATTTTAGAATATCATGCCTTATGTCATTGGCTGTTTTTCCACCCGTTGTAGCAGTCCCTGGTTTAAATTTCATTCCTCTGTTCGGTAAGCCAATAATCAATGCTATTTTATCAGATGTGAAAAGATAACGTCCAGCTTTTAATAACAAAACTTTCAGATTGGATATCCCATGTCGACAGTAACATATAAACAAGTGGAACATTCTGAGGGAGTCGAGGCATATATAGGAACTGATTAATATTTAGCTCCCGTAAGCTTGTAACCAACGAATCCCCAAATTTCACAACCAACTCATTAGAAACTTCTCTAAAACTTGACGTTCGACTTCTAAAATGAATCTTGGGGCAATATCCATGCATAATAAAGTTGATGTTCTATCAGATATAAACTGTAAAATCATAATACCAAATTATACCGAGTATTATTTCTGAAAAAAAAATCGTTGTACCGAGGTGAACCGAGTATACCTAGTTGTACTGTGTAGTAATAATCAGCATATATCAATATATTATTTATAAAGTACACATATATTTAGTGTAAATACCCATTACTAATTATGATACCGAGTTGTATCGACTGTACCAAGTTATACCGAGTTGTACTAACTATACCTAGTTATACCGAGGAGTGCCAATCATAGTATATTATAATATTATATATAAAAGAATTATATATTTAGTGTAAATAGTGAGATTTAGTCCTGAATAAAGGCTTGTACAGAGATGTACTGGATTGTACCGAGATGTACCAAGTAGCACTAATCATCACCAAACATTACCAACCAATACCGAGCATGAAAGAACATTATATTATAATATTATTCTCAGCTAATTTTTGTAAATACCGAGCATTTTCTCTGAAAACTTTCATCTCGTACTGACGTAAACCGAGTTGTACCTAGTTATACTGAGGAGTGCCAATCATAGTATATTGTAATATTATATATAAAATAATCATATATTTAGTGTAAATAATGAGATTTAGTCCTAAATAAAGGGTTGTATCGAGGTAGACCGGGTTGTACCTAGACGTACCGAGATATACCGAGATGCAATCATCATCACCGAATAATATCAACCCATTTTGGGCATCAAAGAACATTATATTATAATGAGATACTCAGATTTTTATTGTAAATACCGAGCATTTTCTCAGAAAAAAACCCTATACGGAAATGTACCGAGCGATACCGAGGATCATCGATCAGTACCCAAATACATAGTCTAAGGGTTTAAAGTTTTTTCATTGATGTAATCCAACTTAAATAGGAAAATACATAGTCTAACCTTCTTGTGTTTGAACACAAGTAACATCTCATGGATACATATCCTTAATGACTTGAGTATAAGCATTATTAACTCCTTTCTTTTCTAAAACTCTCCATAATACTTCTCTTGGAACTTTATTGTAACCTCTCTCAAAATTAATAAATATCATATGTATATCCTTCTTATTCTTCCAATACTTCTCCATTAAACCTTTTAATAAAGGTATATCTTCCATAGTCGACCAACCTGACTTAAATCCAAAATTATTTTGAGAAACATTAGTATCATGTCATAACTATGCTCAATAACTCTCTCCCAAAGTTTTAAAGTATGGCACATTAGCTTAATACCTCTATAATTCACATACTCTTGTGCATCACTTAAAATAGGAATCAGCACACTCCTTCACTCATTTAGCCTCTTTTTAGTCTTCAAAACACTACAGGAAAATTTGTCATTATTGTAAGAATTTCAGGCAGAAATAGTTACGTCGGTAAAACCGACGGACTTATCGGTGGAATATGTGTTGGTGCCTTAACGGTGAAATTTCCAATATTAAAACATAAGTGCATATTTTGTCTGGTTTTCACTAGTATTTTAAAGATTTTCGAAGCAAGTTCCACCTAGGGGTGTCAATTTCGGGTAACGGGTTGGGTTCGGGTCGAACCCGGAACTGACCCGGGTTCAAACGGGTCGACCCTAACCCAACCCGGGTAGACAAACAGGATAGAAATCTGAACCCGGACCCGACCCGACGGGTTACCGGGTTGACCCGACCCGACCCGGTTTTGGGTTCTGCCGGCGCCGGAACGGTGGCAGCGGGCGGGCGCGGGCGGCAGCGGGCGCGT
>NW_021357715.1:9710-27182 GCF_001605985.2 Dendrobium catenatum | reverse complement strand
ATATATTATTTTTAGTAGTAATAGACATAGTTGAGGGATTGTGACTTTGGGCGATGAAGTCATTAATTAAATTGCACGTTTTTAATATATTTGATCTATTTATGTTGAAATATATGGGGATATTATTTGTAGAAATCAATTTGGATGGTGGAAGTAGAATAATGCATTGGTCATTATTGTGTGGACGTAGAGGAATGCATTGGGCATAGTTGATTATAGATCTTGCTAATAAAGTGGATGATTAAATTACAATTATGGAGAGTGAGTTGTAGTTAGATGAAGTAAATTTAAGCATAGAGGAAAGTCATGATTAATCTAATAGTGGTGTAGATGTTTCATCATATGAAAGTGAATCAATATAAGGTAAATGGATTTTGATAATTAATTATTAATCAACATCATGAGAATAATTAGTTTTTTTATTTTGTTATTACTCTACTTTATTTATTTAATTGTTGTGTTATTTTATATCATTTTTTTATTATAACTTATGTTGCTAATATATTTTTTTTTTTGCAGATGGCTTCACGTGATGAACCTAAAAGAGGAATGATTATTTTTTTTTCAAAAGCGTACAAAGAATATGACTATTGATTGAACATGATGGGGACATCTACGTACTTAAAATATTATTAACATACAACTAAAATTTAATAAATATTTTTATCACATAACATATTTTTGGCAGGTTCCACCCATCAAATTAAACGGCACATAAAATATGGGACATAATTAGGAGCATGTATGATGCTCCTTATGTTTCTTGGAAGAAAGTCCTAAAAGAAGTGCGGGACACGTGGTTTAAAGAGTTTGAAGTTAGTTATTATGTAAATATATTTTATATTATATCTTTTTTACATAAGCTAACAAAATATATATATTATATGTTTGAAAATGCTGAAATATTTTTGTTGGATGCCACAACACAATGATAGAATAAAAAAGAATTTTTAGAAGCGTGGGTCGACTCACATGCGAGACATATTTATAGATATTAGAAAGGTAGGTTGAACGACCACTCTAGATTTGTAATGTGTGGGCAGAGTTGAACAGTGCTTGGGGTAACCTAGAGTATAACAAGAGGATGAACCAAAATAGGCATAACAGAGCTTCTGATGTTGGGGGAATGGGTAGTTCCCTTCATACTGGTGGTTTAGTTTCACATACTGAGCACAAATGACATTTGATAAGGAATTGTATAAGATTTACATAATTTACTTTAATATTAATACTAATATATATTTGTTAGAGGTGTTAGGAATAGAACCATCCCCTGTTGAATTTTATAGTCATATCCAAAAGAAGTAGGAGGATCAACAATAGGTTGATAAGCGAGGGAGAAAAGCCTGTATAAGTATATAAGTTTAATATTTTTTATGTAATGTCTAAATTGCTTAAATTTTTATTAACTTTTATAGGAGGATTATACACGCATTAAGAGAGCCAAGATGTAGTAGGTGAAGGTCTTTTGATGATCAACAAAATATTCTGAGTACTGCACTTAGTCACAAGTGGTAGGAGGAATGCAACATGACAGAGTATACTATTTAAGCTCGCAAGCCTATGCATATGAGGGGCAGATATCTGGTGGACCCAGCTTCTCATAAAATGCCCAGGACTCTTTATATATCCAATAGGTAGCTGCCTCTATAGCTAAGCTAGAGCAAGTCAGAAAAGCACAAGCTGACTGGCAGATATAGATGCATCAGTAGATGGAGATGCAACAAACTCATGCAATTGTAGTAAACTCAATTGTTAGAGGAAATGCAAATGATGAGGGAACAATTTAGTGGGCAGAATGCAGCATTAGCAGAGGAGTCTGAATAGGAGTAGATGTTTATTTTAATCATGTGAACATATATAATTATGTATTTTTGGACAAGTTTACTTATTTGTTTTATGGACATGTGTACTTATTTATTATTAGATATTTGTTCATGATATTATTCTTGTTTTTATTATTGTGTATACGTTTGGTGATGTTCTTGATTAGAGCTGGATGTTTGAATGTATATATTATTATATTTTTCTATGTATATTATATTGTGGAAATCAGTTTTAAAAATCAGGTGGTTATTTTTTATTTTTGTTATAGTTTCTGGTGAATTTTCCATTGAAAAACTGTCAGCAACATGATACAACAAATCATCATTTCCATCGTACATTTGTGCCAAACTTTCTAGCAGAATGTCCACCCAAAACCTTCACCGATAATCATGCAACAGACAAGGAAGGCGGATTATCTGCCAGTATTTCCAGCGTATAGTTTCTGTCGGAGATATCGGCGGAGAAAATGTTGTAACTTGCTAACTAAAAAGACGTCGGCCTCCCATTTTTTGCCGGCTTAGATTTTTCGATGCACAAATTATCATCGAAATAGTTTTGGTTAGTATTTCACTGGGAAGAGGAAATTTTTGGCAAATTTCTAGTTTTACCATGGATTTTGTCCTCCGGTAACAAAGCATTTTCATGTAGTGAAATAATATTGAAAAGTTTTGTAAGCAAAAAAATTCCTTCAACTTCTAAGCATTTTCACACCTCTATTGGAAATATCATCATGTACAACACCTTTTTCACACTTCATTTTCTTTAAAGCCTCTCTAACTTTATTTTTATTGATACATTGATAAAAATAAATATCTTTATTTTCATTTAGGATGCTAACATCTCTAAAGTCAATCGTATTATCATAATCTTCATTAAAAAGCTTATCAAAGTATCTCATCAACTATTGTTGAATATCTTCTTCTTCAAAAAAAAAAAAAAAAAAAACTTTTAGGTCTTCATCCTTAATACACATCACTTGAACTAAATTATTACTTCTCATGTCTTTTTATTTGGCTAACTTATACTTACATCTTTTGTCTTCCTTTTTATATAATCTATAATACAAACCATTAAAAGATAAATTATTTGCTTCACATCTAGCTTTCTTGGACTCCTTACGGGCCTCTTTATATCTTTTCTAATTATTTGTATTTTTACATTTGAAGTAATTTTTATAACAAAACTTCTTATTTTTTATCTTTCCTTACATATCTTAATTTTAACACCAAATATTTTTATTATTGGGAGCTTTTTCTTTTGGTGCATGATAAGTATAGATAATCTATTATTTTATGTGTTATATTTTCAAAAAAATATATATTATTTTAGTTATGTTGTGCAAGAAAAATATAAAAAAAGCATAAAATTTTAAGTATCATCCAACATTGCAGTGTTGGATAAATCAGTGCAGCAACACCATTAAGGGCACCACCGGAGCGCTACAATATTAGCACGGTGGAGCTGACTTCTTTATTGGACAGTTTGGCTTTGTCAAAATTATCAAATTTTGCAACGCCCTGCTCACTATCTTCAAGTGATGCGGCGTCATAACCTATCATGCCTAGGTGCCAAAATTGCGACTAGCATGTTATAACATTCAAAAATCAGCTGCATCATGGCATAGAAGTTGTAACTTCCAAAAGATATGATCTATCAATATAAATATGAGACTGTTTTATAAGTAACTGATCAACATCAACATGCGTTGTGATAGAATGAAAATATCAGCACAATGGTGTTAGTCAATTTTATGGGCTTTGTGGTGCTAATCTTTTAAGCATCATAGTGCTAGTTGCTAATTTATAATATTTATAAATAGTCATTTTATTATATTTGTAAGAGAGTTCATTCATTTTTATAATTGCAATACTTTTTCAGAGTACTTCTTTAGATCTCCCTTAGAGTCAGATCTAAGTGAGATTAAGAAAGTCTATATACAATCATTAGAGTAGTTGATTAATATTTATTAGAGCACTTACATATATTAAATAAGAAGTGTAAAAGAGATATGTTGATCCTTTCCACTGATATCAATCTCTTATATTTTCATTTTTTTAGATTTCAATAAAAATGAGTTTGCTTATCTTTTCTTCCATGTTTGACTAATTCTCTAATTTTGGATTGATAGAAACCATATTAAGTACTAAATAAAGATTTTTATGCTCTAGAAGTGAAATTATGCTTTCAATATTATCTTGTTCTTTATTTAATGCACATAATAGTCATGTGTATAGTTAAAATCTTGTGTGATGTATATCCTCAATGGAGAAATGCAAGAGCATCTATGATTACTAAAGTAGTATGTTTGCATACCTAGGTATAAGATGTAAAATATGACATGTTCTTAAGGATATGATATAATTATAGGAGGTCAGCAGATATTCTTTTCACCCCTACAAGCTTGATAGAGATATAAGGATGCATATATTCTGAATCACATTAAGTATAAGAATTTTATCAGGAAAGATAAACAATTTATATTTATCAATCCAAAATAGTTTATTTAAATATTGTATCCATTATTTTAATGGTTTTATTCAGTGATTATATCTCCATAATCAACAATTTTATTTCTATGGGATAATCTTATAATTAGTATAAACAATAGTAGTTGATTGCTGAAAAAATACTTTTTCATGGGTTCGACACTATACTCTTTTACTTGATTACTTAATTTGGTATTTATACTTGTGTATATTGAGTGGGATTTATTATTTTTATATATCAAAGAAAACCTAAGCATTATTTAGAGGAGATAAAGCTTTAAATATTTTATAATTCAAAATTGCATTCCCATGCCCCAATCAATTTTTTTGTGCCATTATTGGGGAAGTATTTCAGTTTTAGAATATTATTGAATTAATTGTATAATTAGAATTACTTATATCCATTATTTTATGTGTTGTATCTAATTGCATATTTATTGTTACATTAGTTGCTGTCTTGAATAATTTTACTTTCTATTTTGTGATAATTATTAAAGTTATAATCTAAATATTAGAACATTTAATATATATATATATATATAGCACTGTAATGCCTATTATTTGTGCACCATAGGGCTTAGTCATTTAAGTCAAAAAGTGTGCATCTGCCAAAAATTAAAAGTATATTTTATGGTTATATCTTTAATTATTAAAATTAGTTGAGTATCATGACATTATTAAGCATCATAATTTTTTCAATTATAGCACCACAGTGGTTCCCTGACATAAGCACCGTGACATCCATACATGTCAAACGTCGCGGCAGTGGCCCTTCCCAAAGTGACACTTCAATTTCCAAAAACCAACACCGTTGCACCATGTAACCTGAAACACTTCAGTGCTTATCGATTAACCATTCTATCATTTTGTTCCTGTATTAGCACCGCAACACCATGTCTTGCAGCACCACAACGCTTCATTGTGTTATAAGTAGGGGATCCATTTTCATTTCATTCAACACCTTCCATGTCCTTCAAACTCTTCTCTTCTCTTTAAAATCCTCTCTAGAAGATTGTCTCCTAAGATGTTTAGCAAGAAGAGGGCTTCTTTCTCTTCTGATATGAGTAGATTCATCTCTACTAATGCTAAATCTAGATTTGCTGGCTCAGTAGTAAACAAACAAATGATTCCAGAATGAGGTTTTCTGACTCCTACTTAACCCATTATGTAAATCATAGCAAGTAGAGCCTGAGAAAGATTATATGAAGAACCATTTACTGCTATTATTAATGTTATTCATTAATAATTTATAAATTAAAATTTGGCAATGGATAATACATGTTATGTTTTGGGTAAGGGTCCCTTTTGATTCAGTAGCTATTAATAAGTTTTATAGACTTATGAACTTTGAATTAGATCAGTATAATACCTTCATTAATACATCAATAAATCTTGATGACATCCTAAATATCTCGTGTAGACCTAATAGTGGTACTTTTTAGAATAAGAAAGACAATAGAATTATTAATTTCTCTGCCTCTTATATGACTCAAAATTCCAAAGCTGGCATTATTTTATTTTTTTCTAATTGTTACCTAGACGTAATATTAATGAAGTCACTCATGGTCATGCCCTTTTAAAATATTCAATTCAAATGGGATATTTTATATATGTAGGAAAACTTATATTTTCATCTCTTATGTGTATCATTTGGGGTACCACGCTTGTTCGGTTAGAGAACCATTCCCTTGTATATGCTTTGTGTGTAGAAGTAGGTGTTAGAGGGAACATAATATAGAATAATTATTCCCTATTCAAGCTCTCACAAAAAGAAAGATTGAGTTTTAAGCAAGCAGGAAAGGATTAGGAGAAAGGTGATTTTAATGAGCCAAAATTATCTATTAGACTAGAAAGCATTAACAATAGTAGGAGTGCCATAGCTCCTAAAATATTAGGAGAATATGTAGCTGATCTGAGGGGAAAAATATAAGAGGTGACTCACTTATGTGAGGAAATCAGGGACTAATAATTTGAGATGAGAATAAGGATGTCTCATAGCATGGACAAACAGGAATAATATTATAGTTACACCTCAAATTTTAAAAAATGTACTTATTAGCATGCTTAAGATTAGCCCTTTTACAGAGAATCCTAAATAGTTTGAGTTCCCCTCTGCACCTATATACAATCCCTTAAGGTTGCATCCTTGAGAGAGTGGACATAATGATGATGATGATAAGAAGGATGAGGAGGAAGGTGCTGATTCAAAGAGAGAGAGAGAGAGAGAGAGAGAGAGAGAGAGAGAGAGAGAGAGAGAGAGAGAGAGAGAGTTTAGAGGCTACATTTGTTGGGTATCATGTTTATTTTATTTTAATATTAATGATGTATTATAATGTATAGTTTAGTTGAAGACTTAAAATTTAGCACTTATGGGTAGCAACCCAATTGATATGATATATATGATGCCTTGTACACTAGTTTTCTTGTAATCTATGTTATGTTTATGTTATATTATCATGTGTTTTATATGTCTTTCATCATTCATATCAAAGCATGTGCAGTGTTAATTCTTTTTTATGTTTATTTTTTTTTATATTTTATTAAAATTCCCCTCATGCTTACTATTATTTTCATTAATTTATTATATTCTGATTATTTAATTAACCTTAGTAAAAATGATAATAAAAAATTATGTGAAATTAGGATAATAATAAAACTTTATATCATAGTTCAAATGAACACTGTTTAAACTTCATAGAGTGAAAAAACTAATAATTAACTAACTCAGATCTTTAAGTTATCACTTTAATTTAAAATTATAAGGTATCTTATTTATGTATTAATTTTTGAAATAAAGATGAATAAATAGAATTAAATATTAAATATAAGTAGATTAAAATTGTAAATCATAAGTAATCCAAATTTGAAATTGGTAATCTTATCAAATCCTAACATAAAATTTACTAAAATTGTAAGAGAGTTTGAAGCAGTTAACTATGTACTCCATAAAAAAAATTAAGGAAAAAGAATTGTGAAAAATAGTTCTAAAAAGAAAAAGAAAAGATGAGTACATTCAAAAATTGATATTAATCAAAACCTTAATATTTGATTACAATCTTATACTTAAATTCATAAATGATAAAATAAGAAAATAAGTATAAATGATGATGAACTAATGAAGTATCTATTTTAAATACTAGCACATCTAATCATCAAGCTACTTTATTCACTTTAAAATTTAAAAATTAATAATTAAAACTATAACCCGTGAATTCAAATTAACCAATAATAAGGATGTATGATTGTCTAATTATTATTATTTTTCCACACTATTATTATAACCTTATTCATTTTTAGTGCTTTTAGACCATGATGTATTATCCTATATTTTAGTAATTTTGAATTATCAATTTTTACTTTGGTTAATTTTTTAATCAGAATTATAAAATCTTTATTTTCTTGAGGAAAAATAAGAGTTTAAGTTAGAAAAAAATTGATAAATATAAATAATGTATTATTCTATGTTTCATCCAGCACCACAACATTAGATAAATTAACACCGCAGTGACATCAAGAGCACCGTCAGAGTATTACAGCGTTTCCATGGCAGCACTAACTTCTATGTTGGATAGCACTATGGTGTCAAAATGGTCAACTTTACAACACCATATTCTCTGTCTTCAAGCGCCACAATGTTACATCCTTTTACGCATCGATGCCAAAATTTCCACTTGGGCGCCACTGCATTAGAAAGTAAATAGTGCCACGGTGTAGCAGTTGTAACTTCTAAAAGATACAATATGTTAGCAAAAACATCAGCGCAATAGTGTTAGTTCATTTTATGGGTGTTGCAATGCCAATCTTTTAAGCGTTGCAATGCTAGTTGCTTAATTTCTATTTTCCTATAAATAGTCATTATGTTATGTTTGTAAGAGAGTTTAATCACATCTATAGTTTGTATACTTTTTCTTAGTACTTCTTTAGATCTCTCTTACTGTCAAATCTAGGAGAGACTAGGGATTACTAGATAAAATCATTGTGGTGTTTAGTTAGTGTTTGTTAGAGAAACACCATGCATTAAGGAAGAAGAAGTGTAGAAGAGATATATTGATCCTTTTTGGTGATATCATTCTCTTATATTTTCATTCTTTTATGATTTTAATGAAAATGAGTTTGCATATCTTTTCTTTCATGTCTCACTAATTTTCTAGTTTTTGATTGATAATGTAGAAAATATATTAAGCACTAATGAAGAATATTGTGCTCTAAAAGTGAAATAATGTTTTTAATATTATTTTATTCTTTATTTAATGCCCATAGTTTTCATATATATAATTAAAATCTAGTGTGTGTTGTAACTTAGTTTTCATAACTATGTTATCATATCATATATGTTTTTAATAATGCCCAATCAGCCGGGATGATTTGAGACGATCAAAAGAAGTTTGTTCATATCGTCTAGGACGATAATATATCATCCTGGATGATCAGAACAAGTCATGGAATATCATCATGTACATCACCCTGAAAAATAGTTATCCGGTGTCCAATCGTCCAGCAAATCGGTCAGGACGATTTGGCGATCGTCCAGGCCGATTTGATCATGAAATCAAGTCATAATTGCTTTCCTTAAATTCTAGAGAAATTTTGGAAAAATTGACCTGGATCGTCCTAGACGATATTTTATAGTCCTGGATGATCCACCTGGACGATGTCCAAAAATAGGTTATTTCTAATTAGATCTGGCGACAAATTCTTTCTGAATTGAGCCTATCGTCTTGGCCGATACAAAATCGTCCAGGATGATGTGTTTTATATAATGATGGTTACTTTAATGAGGATGCCCTAATTAGGGTTTCTGCTTTTGGACAGATCGTCCCGAATGATATAAATATCGTCCCGGACGATATTACCAAAAATAGAAATCTTTAGGGAGCAACAGAAAATCTTCCAAGTTACAAAACATCAGGAGCCACACCAAATACAATAGACTCAAGAAAGGAAAAAA
This sequence comes from Dendrobium catenatum, assembly GCF_001605985.2. Lineage (NCBI taxonomy): Eukaryota > Viridiplantae > Streptophyta > Magnoliopsida > Asparagales > Orchidaceae > Dendrobium > Dendrobium catenatum. The sequence goes on along the minus strand of NW_021357715.1, from coordinate 17,921 downwards.
GTGTATAAACTAACTCAAACCTAGTCTACCCAATCTTGAGCTGATTCCAAATTGCAGTCTGATCGTGTGGACCTGAAATGTTAGTAAATAAGACCGTCGTAGAGAAATAAGAGTGTTTTCTATCATCAAAATCATAAACCATGAAAACAGACCCGCAACATAGATCTCTCTTACAGTTAAATCTAGGAGAGACTAGGAAATTATCAGATAAAATCATTAGGGTGTTTAGTTAGTGTTTGTTAGAGAACAAGCAGTTAATCAAAGCATGGATGGAAAATTTTTTTAAGTACTATTCATATTGTATGAAGTTGTATTCATATAGACGATGTCCAGAGTATGAAAATGATGCAAACAATTTTGTCCATATGAATAGGTAAATTTTTTGAACTGATCATCTAGGATGATCTGGAGTTCATGTAGACGATGTCTAGAGTACAAAAATATTGGGAATAATTTCATCCATATAAACATTTAAATTTTTTGAACTGTTCATCTGGGATGATATGGAGTTTGTATAGATGACGTCTAGAGTACAAAATTGTGGAGTATCTTTTTGTCCAGATGAATAGGAAATTTTTATAATTATTCATATGGCATGATATACATATCATACTATATGATATACTTGTATGAAAATATTTCGTACAGGATAGTACGAGCAAATTTTGAACTATTCATCTGGAATAATTGTCGATTGTACTATACGATCGTGGATGCTCAAAATTGAAATTTTCAATTTTTTAGATGGTTTTTTGTGTATTTAATTTAAAAAGTCCTTAGAAACTAACTTAGACAAATCTTGTCTTTGTGATTTCTTAGAAAGAAAGTGAATGGGTGATTTGGGAGAGTATTTGAGAGAGAATTCTCGCAAGTAGAGTGTGAAGGATTCATAAGGTTACTCAAAGATGAGAATCTCTTTTATTTTTGTGTCTATTATCTTCCTTTTTCTTTCTAATTGCTCGAGAGAAGATCTTTGGAGAAGATCCGATTCTATGCTAACACTTGGAGGGTGTGAAAAGATGATAGTTCTCTACCAACACTTGAAGGGCGTGAAAGATAATGGTACTCTGCTAACACTTGATGGGTATGAAAGGATGATAGTACTCTGCTGACATTTAGAGGATATAAAAGGATGACGGTACTCTATCGCACCGGGGATTGGTGGAAGAGAGCAAAATTGTAAAAGCTTCTCCGCCTTACTGTGGGGGCAAAATGAGAGTCAATTTGGCAATAGTGCAATACCTGAAGAGGGAGTATTCAGGGAGTGGATGTAGGTATTGTTAGACCGAACCACTATAAATTATTATGTTCTTTTTACATTTTTGCATTTTATTTTCAACAATTTATTATTATGATTGAATAGTTTATTTTTAAGAAAACTAAATTGTGAAATTAATAAAAATGGTTTTTTATTAAAGTGGAAATTTTTTAAATTACCAATTCACCCCCTCCCTCTTGGTTAGCCTTGGGACAATTGCACAGGTCTAATAACCTATACAAACTTTTCAAGTTATATGAGAGCTTACTTTAAAATTTAAAGTTTAGATTGGTTTTTGAAAAATGATTGGTTTTTGAAAAATGATTATGGCTAATTTTAAAAATCATAATACATCTGAAGGGTATTTGATCACTAGGCCCCTAGTGTTTGATAACATCCCTTTTGTTTTTTGAAAAATATAAATGTCTGTTTTTCTTCAATCATTTAACTATTGTAGTTCAGGATGGGAGCACTAAGCCAACTAGACTTATAGATGGAATTAGAACTGAAATATCTTCTATTGTCTGGACTGTACAAGAATAAGACTTAGCACTATTAAATGCAAAATATTTGAATATTTTTTTTGTGCTCTTAAATTTGAAGACTATATGCATGTTTCTACTTGTGGAAGTGAAAAAAAAAATTGGGATATACTTTATATTACATATAAAGGAACTAATGAAGTGAAACAATCTAGATTAAATATTTTGTTTCATGATTATAAACTATTTAACATGAATCCAAATGAATCTATATCTGACATGTACACACAGTTCACTCAAATAGTTACTTCCTTGTATGCATTAGGTAGGAAACTAACGAATATTAAAAAAGTTAATAAAATACTTTGTTATTTGCCTACTGCTTATGATGCTAAAATAACTACTATTGTAGAGTCTAAGAATTTAAATGTGTATTCTATTAATAATCTTCTTGGATCAATAATTGCTTACGAGCAAGGAGTGACTCAAAGACAGATTGATATAGAAAAAAAGCTGAAGGAGAAGAATATAGCTTTGAAAGTTGTTGACTTAGAAAGTGATCAATCATAGCTTGAGGATGAGGATGACATTACCTTGATGATTAGATAATTCAGGAGTTTTTTAAAAAGGAAGCAAAGGAGACGCCAATAATGAAATAAAGGTATGTTCCATAAAAATGTTAAGATTTATAACAATGTCATTTGCTATGAATACAAGAAACCAAGACATATCAAATCGAACTGCCCTAATCTTAAAGCCACTCCTAATAAGGAGAAGGTGGAGGATAAAACAAATATGAGGAAGGGTAAGAAGGGATTTCAGATAGCTTTTTAGGCGGACTAAGCTTTGAATTCATCAAAAATAGAAAAAGAAGAAGAAGTCAAAAATTTGTGCTTAAGGGTTGATGATCTTGATCTGTCAGATCAAGAAGATGCATGTGACTTAACCTATGATGAGTTAGTTGAAGTTTTCTTAAAGAATTCATACGAAATATATAAAACTCAAGAAGATGCATGCTGAGTTGAATTTAGATTTCTTAGAGTTACAAAAAGAGCATAAAAGCTTTAGGAAAGATCACGCACAAATTGATAACAACCACAAGAAACTTTTGGATGAGTTTGATGAATTGAATAAATAACATGAATAATTAAAATCATCTCACAATGAACTAGAAAAGATTTTAAAACTTTTATGGTTGAAACTGATAATATAGAACACTATTTAAAAGTTGACAATGCTGTGTTTGATTGTACAAGCTCATTGTTTAAAGAACAATTGAACGCAGTTGAGAAAAATAGGATTTTACCTACACGTGAACAATTTTTTAATTCTGATAAAAAAATAAAATTTTAAAACCTAGGAAAATATAAGTTTTCTCATGGAAATTGAAAAATTCTTTTTTTGGAGTTAAATGCTTTACTTATGGAATAATTGGGTATATCTCACATAATGCTATTCATAGTAAAACTCATTTAGTATGAAGACCTAAGATGCATAAAATAAGTCATATCATATATGCATCTAATGTAATTTTTCCAAGAAGAGACCCCAAACTTATTTGGATTTCTAAGACTAACGTTTGATCTTTTTATAGAAATGCTCTCATATAAGACCTCGTGAGAGCATTTGATATATGGACAGTAGATGTTCAAAGCATATGACTGGAGATTTGACATAATTTATATCGCTGGAAGCCACGAATGGAGGTAAGGTTACACTAGGAGATAATACCATTAGAAACGTGGTAGTCACATGTATGATCGAAAACATGAACAACTTTTTCATTGAGAATGTTTTACTTGTAGACGGCTGAAAGTATAATATTTTTAATATTAGTCAGCTATGTGATAATGATTATAGTGTTAAATTTTTTCACACTAACTGCATATTAAGCCAAAATAAAAATAGTGTACTGCATGGAAATAGGGTAAATAATATATATATATATATATATATATAATTTCATAATGGTATTCAGATTTAAAATTATGAATCTCATCTTGAGTATTGTGATTGAATGCTAAAGAGAACTTCGTATGGCCCTGAAGGGCCAAGATGAGGTTCAACTAAAATATCCAGTTATAACAATCAAGAAGTGTGATCGTTAAGTTCATATCCAAAGCTTTATCAAGGAAAGATATATCTCCCCAAAGGGAGAAAATACCATTCAATAATAATTCTTTGAATATGATAATAACAATCATCTTTAATCTTTCCCAAAGGAATCCAATATAAATTTTGAAAAAAATCCATTTTTAAAATTAGGTGCGTGTGTGGTTCTAAATCTCCTACGAGTGCAAACCCTCGTAGTTAATTACATCATAAGAAGATAAAGTCCCCTATGAAAACTCTCGATTAAAATAGTGGCGAAATTTTGTTAGATTTTCTATGAGTGATATCAAAAAGAGGAGGTGAATTTTAGAATCTCAAAAGGTATTGGAGCAAGGTTGAGCAGTTATTAATGAAATTAAGGGAACAAAGGTAGGGGGCACTTTGAGATTCCGGAACCATCCGGAAGTGTCCCAACTTAATCTAAATGTTGGGCTTTACATTTTGTATTGAAATGAAATTTAATAAAGTTGAGTATTTTATTAGAAATTTTGGATTATATTCTCATAGGTTAGGGTCTTATAATCAAAGATCTGCCCCGAATACTAAATCTAATTTTGGACATTGGACCATAGTCGTCCGAACCTAACTAATGCAATACAAAACATGGACTTACCCCAACTTGGATTGTGGAGCTAGCTAACCACCTAACTGATTTAAAATACATGAGTCTAGTCTTTTATGCAAGAGTGATAGGGACATTTTCTTTAAGGTTATGGAGAGCTGGGGCCGACATCTATAGATTTCCCTAATTGACCCCTTTGACTTATGTTGGGTGCAAAATACTAAAGACTAATGTTATTAGAATTTTTGACTCTTTTAAATGTCATTCTAATGTGATGCATGCTAGTTGACAACTTCAAATCAAATATGCTTGAAAGTTAAAAATAGGCTTAGAAAATAATTTTTTAGAAGACTAGACTTCCCCAGGTCCGACACCTCATCCTCATAGGTCAGACTCTCCGGACTCTACCCGCAGGCAGGGAAGGGTCTAAAGCAAGGAAAGAAGAAGTGAAGAAATATGCATGCGACCCCGAGGTCGATCCCCAACTAATTCTCTAGATTCATTATCTTTTTATATTATTTAGACTCACAAAAATTTTAAACTATTTAATTATGAGTATAAAACTTTCACACCCTCACGAGTCTCACATATCAAGGCGAAAAAAAAGCGGCACATAAACCCCAAAAAACTAGAAAATATAGGTATTTCTATAGGCAATCATTTAATCACATCAAATATAAATGAATCAATTAATAAATGTTCATAGGCAAAGTTGCCTTACTTATTACAAACCAGGGTCTTGTAGAAAGTAAAGTGGTCGGGCACCATTGACAACAACCCGAATTCTAAACCTAGTAGAGACGCAAGTGATTTTGAGTGGGTTACTCTTTATCTTCAAATCTTTAATCTTGTTCTCATTTGGGCTCCTTTTCTTTAGGCTCATTGGATTCTTCGTAGTAGGCTACCCAAATAGATAAGAGGGCACTTCCTTTGAAGGGATTGCCACTCTTTCCTCTTTGGGCAGAGAGACAATGACCCAAATTTGGATTTCCAAATAGAAAAGGACTATTCTCCTTAGGGTGTCCTTTTCTCTTTGAAATCCAACCTTTGAATCTAAGTATCCCAACTCAAAACTATACTTTCATAACACTTAACACTTGCACAAATTACATTTGTATAAAAATAAAAATTCTAGACTCTCCTGTAGGGTTATCCTAAGTAGTTAATAAATCAAAAATATTTTCAAGCGGTTATATATGTATGTAGAAAAATAAATAAACACATTGGTCACGCTCTTTTTATTACTTGGGGGCTTAGCAGCTTAAGCACATGTGCAAGTATTTTTATAATTGATTTTATTTAGCTCCCTTTTTATTGCCCTGCATGAGTTTGGCCACTTGCAAAAAATTATATGAACATCCATATCCTTCCTATCCTAAGGGTAATCTAGTCGTCAAACACATCAATCATCCATAGAGTGCAGTAAAAAGTAAACAGACATAGCAAGATAATTTAATCCACAACATGCAGTAAAATCACAAAAATCTGGCATACAATAGATAAGTAAATATCGGCCTAACCTAGATCTAGAGTTGGTTGCCCTAGTAAACCATCTAAGTGTGTGTAAATGATGGTGTGGCTGGGGTAGATCCTACGTTAGGTGATTAGTTAGAGTTGTATAGTATTTAAGTTTGTTATGGCTTAAAGGGAGATTTAAGTTAGAGTTTAAATACTGGTATTTTAAGAATTTATTTAAATATATTTTAAGGATTAATTGATTACTACCTTTGTTTCATATTGAGGCCGTGAAGTTTATTTCACCTTCATTGGGGCTAAGCTAATAGCCTCGTAGGCCTGGGTTACCTAGTAGTAATCGGGGTTGATTAAGTTAATTTAAATTGGTTGGAATTAAAGGAGTGGATTAATATTAAAAAGAATTAATTACTGATTTTAAAAGATTGGTTGAGAATTTTATTAACCAAATTAGAAAATTCTGGAGTTTGAAAGAATTAATGGGTTTTAGGAAGTTATCTTTTTTTTAAAAGATCAATAAATGCATTAAAAACAACAAAAAAAGAAAAAAATAGCTACAAAGTAGATTCCTCCTTCAATAAGTCCACAAATGAAGGAGGAATCTCATTCAAAGCACAGGTCTCCCCAAATAAAGTTGTTAGTCATAGCATACCTGGCACATAAATCGGTTAGTTTGTTGCTACCTCTACCAACACAAGAGAAAATGACATAATGAAACTCTTTAAAGAAATTTAAATCTTCTTCTCCCTTGTAATCATCAATCCTTGCCTTTTGAAGCCTTCTTATTACATTTGCATTGTCACTTTCAATAATAGCTCCCTTGTATTTGAACATCCAATCTTTAGTCATATCAACTAGAGACTTTATAGCTAGAAGCTCCAAATAATGCGCATCCCAATGAGTTCATTTTTTTCCAAATACCAATAAAAACATCCCTTTGCTGTCACGAATAACACAACCAATTCCAGCTCTATACGAGGAGTCAAGGGATTCATCTACATTGATTTTTAACCAATCAGGTGGAGGGGGATACCAAGTATTGGACAGCCTCATGGACTGGTTAGCATCCCATAATTCCAATTTGAAGTTAATAATCAATTTAGAAGTAGCTAAATAGCTAACAGCAATAGCGGCCACTGAGCTAGCACCTTCAATCACCATATCATGTATAAATCTGTTTCTAGCTTTCCAAGAAAGGTATAAGGCATTGCAAAACAATTTAAGAAGCATACCGTTGTGCGTTGCCATGTGATCCATCCACATACAACATTCTTGATAGCTTTCAAATCGAGGAATCTGGAATGCCCATTTGTTGAGTTGAGACAACACTTCTTTTATCTTATCACATTTAAACAAAACGTGTTCCGTGTCTTCAATTCTGTCCAAACATCTTGGACAAACTTCAACTTCTTGAAGTCTTCTATGAGTTAGAAATTTGTAAGTTGGTATGGCATTTTTGAATAACCTCCAGCAAAAAATCTCCACCCTTGGCATCAGTTTTTCTTTTTTCCACCATTTAGCAAATTTACATTCAGGCATAATATTCCATCTTGCTTCAACTAACATTCCAGAAATTGTTCTCCCCGATCTATCAGCTAAGACCTGCTTGTCTTCATATTGATCACAACCAATTTTGGTATTTAGAATGAGTTCCACCAATTCACTACCAAAAGATTCCAGCAATTCAGGTACATTCCAATCCTTGCCTATAATGAATTTATCCAGTTTTATCGTATCTTCACCTTGTGGTACTACAAATGTAGGCCATTTTGAAAGTTCGTTAGGGATGTTAGGCCCTATAGAACTGGCCCAAAGCTAATTAAAAGAGAGAGGTGAATTGAAAAACTTTAAAACCAAAGATAAAACTCCAACCAAAATCACCACAAATAAAGTGCGGAAGAAAAAAAAATAAATACAGAAGCGATAATAAGAAAAGAACACACCAGATTTATAGTGGTTCGGTCAAACCTTGACCTACGTCCACTCTTTGGAGGCACCCTCCAAGTATTGCACTAAAACAAGTGTCTCTCCTTTAGCCCCCACAGGTAGGCAGATAAGCCCTTACAAAATCACTTCCACCTTCCCCGGTGCGACGGAGTCGCCGGGTCCTTTAACACCAAAGAGAACTTCTTCTTTGGTGAACTTACCTCGAGACAAGCCTTGAATCCGATGGTACTAAGGTGCGAGTTCGCCGGAGCAACCGTGTGGATCCCCCACCACACTCCCTCTCACAGGATCTTCTCCCTCTCAAACTCCACCCTTTCCTCTCTCCCTTTCAACCTCTCTCTTCAAGTTTCCCCCACAAGAACGAAGCTACAATGGCT
>NW_021357715.1:0-9659 GCF_001605985.2 Dendrobium catenatum | reverse complement strand
CAAGTTCTCTCTTCAAGTTTTCTCTAGAAGAATGAAGCTTCAATTGTTGCCAAAAAGACTTGCCAAGTGCCTTGATAAAGCTTAAATAGAGGGTTTTAAAAAACCCTAAAAATTAATCTTTGTGGCAAAAATTGTCCAATATATTTGTAGGATCATCCTGTATGATGTGCCTTAAAAGTGCACTCTAAAAATCTTAAAAACATAATTTCAGAGCCAAATATCATCTTGGACGATCATAAGATTGTCCCATACGATGTGATCGTATCAATCAACCATTAATGCTTTCCAAAGATACCAGATCAATTTAGGCATAATTGAGTTAGATCGGCCTGGACTATATAAATATCGTCCTGGCCGATTTCCTAAAACAAAGAATTCCTAAACTGATTATGGCGGTTGATTCTTTCTGAATTGAGACTATCATCTTGGCCGATACATGTATCGTCCAGGCCGATCTTAATGACGGCTGCCTTAATTAGGATTTCTGATTTTGGACATATCGTCTAGGACGATATAAATATCATCCCGGCCGATATTATCAAAAATAGAAATCTTATAGGGAACAACAGGAAATCTTCCAAGTTACAAATCATCAGATGCCACACCAAATACAAGAGACTCATCAGACCTAGTCTACCCAATCTTGAGCTGATTCCAAATTGCAGTCTGATCGTGTGGACCTGAAATGTTAGCACATAAGATAATCGTAGAGAAATAAGGAATGTTTGCTATCATCAAAATCATAAACCATAGATCCGCAACACATTTGTTAGTGCTCCTATCCAAAAGCCATTTGTCTTCAAAAGTATCAATTATGGATCCATTAACCACATTCCATTTAAGAATTGCCTGTAAAGCTTTGCCTCCATCAGTGATAATTTTCCATGAAGAAGATACACACCTCTTCATATTATCTCCTACCACCTTAGAACCATACTTTGGAGCTAGTATTTTGAATAAAAGAGAGTTTCTATTACTCAAAAATCTCCAAGCTAATCTTGCTCTAAGATCAGCCATTTTAGAAGTAGAAGAGCATAGTCCTCTGTCTCCTCTATTCACCGGTTTACAAAGTTCCTCCCAACTCACATAGTGAATGCTAACCTTCCCGTTGGACTTATTCCATATAAAGCATCTACATAACTTGTTGATGTCTTCAAGAACACTGATTGGGACTAAAGAATGAGTACTATAAAAGTTTGGGATTGCCAAAGATACTGATTTAACTAGAGTAATCTTCCCGGCCAAAGAAAGGAGTTTACTCCCCCAAGTGTTGATTTTCATTAAAGATTTTTCAATGATGAATTGAAAATCATTGGCCTTTAATCTCCTTGAAGTCATCTTGATACTAAGATAAGAGACTTCTTTTACTTTCTTGAAGCTAGAGTTCTTGTGATGGACTTCCTCCTTCTTCTTTTAACCATCTTTCCAAAAAGAATGGCTAATTTTTCAATGTTGATACATTGACCGGTCCATTTACAGAAATTAGCAAAAATAATTTTTAACTCCAATGCAGCTTCTCTATTAGCTTCTGAAAATATCATCACATCATCTTCAAATAAAAATGTGAAATCCAAGGGCCATTTGATGAAATATTCACTCCTAAAGAGGTTGAGGCAAGAGCATTAGCGAGGAGTTGAGAGCACAATATGAAGAGAAAGGGAGACAATGGACAACCTTGTCGGAATCCACTCTTGGCATTAATCCAATCTGAGAGGTTACCATTGATAATAACAGAGAACCTCGGCTCTAACACAAACTCCAATATCAACTTGGAGAATAAGGAAGGGAAACCAAAGTATTTTAATACTTCTCCAAGAGTATTCCAACTCATAGAGTCGTATGCTTATTCCATATCAATTTTATAGGCAGTTAATCCTTTAGAAGATTTAGAGTACCTGAAGTTATGAAACACCTCTTGTGCAACCAAAACATGATCTGAAATAGATCTCCCTTTGATGAAAGCCGCATGTTCTTCTGCTATGAGTTTAGGAATAACCATAGCAAATTATCTATGTATATTAACTAAGGGGTCAAAAGTTAATTTTTAGAATTAGAGGGAAATTTGAAGGTTTCATATTTTTAATAAATACTAGACCTGATTATGAGTTATTAGATTGGTAGCACACTTAATTTGGAGTTTTCTATGAAAATTTATGATTTTTAGAAGTTTTAAGCCGATTTTGACCTAAGGTTGACCAAATTGTTGACTTTTTGACTTTGAGCAGATTTTGGGGGTTTGATATTTTTAAAAAATACTATATTTTAATTAGAGTTATTAGGCATTGATTTTGATTGATTTGGAATTTTCTACAATTAGTTATAAATTTTGTAAATTTAGGTATTTTAAGGATTTATTTAATTATTTCAATTAAGGGTCTATTTTAGTGATTTGAAACCAAATAAGTCCTAAACTTCTTGAAATAAACTCCAAAGATCATAAATGATCTAACGAGAGATCAGCAAGTGTTTAAGAATTTTAAAGATTTTTAAATAATTTTTAATTAATTAAAATTGATAAAACATTTATTTTAACTTAAAACTAGATTAGGGTGGATTTTAATATTAAATTAAAGAGGTTTCAATTTTCACTAATTAAGAGTTCAAATATGGTTGATTAGAGGTATTATGGGTATTTTTTGGAATTAATTTGGATTTACGATGATTTATTGAATTTTTTAGGTCCTTAAAAAGGCTGAAATTTGATATGTTCAATTTTCTAACCTATTGATCTCCAAATTCCGTCAAATTTAAACCTATGGTTTAAAATATCACTAGGTTTACTGTGTTCAAGTTTCATCCCTATTGGGTGTATGTACAGCTCCCTAGGAATTTTATAAAGTTTCTAGACATTTTCCTAATTATTTTCCCTAGGTGTCTCTACTATTCAAATGAGCATGAAACTTGGTGTGTCTAACCCTGGTACAAATGCATACATATCAGAGAAATTTCATAGAAAAATATTAAAAATCTACGGAGTTATGAATTTTTAAAGTTTAAGGTCCAAAATGGACCCTTTTTCTTGAAAATTCATATAATAGAAATCCATTAGGTATCTGACCCTAGAAAAATTTATTGAACATGCTTAAGATACCCAATAATCTTTCACGAAAGTTTGGGATCTAGTTGACCACTAGATTGTATGAAAAACATAGAAAACACATTTCAAACAAGCTTAAATATCTCACAATACAGTGGCTTAATCAATGAAAAATTAATTTTAATAAATACTACATAAAACGCCATTTCCAATGAGCCTAAAAACATTAAATTTGGTGAAAAATTGATTTTTTTTTGTGAATTTTCAAAATTTTGAGCATTTGTTTTAATTATTTAGATCAATTATTGAATTAAAATAGTAGCGGCAAATAATACAGCGACATGTGGTGACTCAAAAATATGTGGACATGTGTCGATGTCATAACGGGACATGTGGCATGATTTGATGCGCCACTTATCCATGCCGGCATGAGATATGGACCGTCCGATCATGTTGGATCAGATGGGTGGCTCGGATGGAGCCATGTCGTCATGTGTGATCCTCTAAATGACCAGGGTTCTAATCCAGTTGAAGACATGCATGGTCCGACTATTTCTGGACCATTTGATCAAGAAATAAGGAAAATTGGACGGTCGAGGTCGATCCAGCCTGTTTTAGTTCAAAATGAACTAGAAAATTGAAATGCTCATAACTTTCAAAACACTCAACGATATGATCTTGCAATGCTCAGAGTTTGGAGGCTCCATGCATTACAAAATTTGTACAGTTTTAAATTTAATTTTAAACTAACAATGAATATATTTACAATATCCAGTGAAATTTTACGTTCTTGGGCTTGCTAGAAAGATGCAGTGATCCTCTACAACCTTGATGAAAACACAAAGAGCTGGATCTACTCGGATCGAGAGTTATATTGGAAAATCTTCTTTCTTTTTCTAGAATGCTCTCTCCTCACTAAACTAGTGATTTGAGGCTTGAAAATTGTGGGGGAAGGCTTGAGAAGGCCTTGGGGAGTGTTGGAATGTGTGGGAGGAGCTCTTGGAAGGTTGGAGACTACTGGAGTTTGGGACTTAGATGCTGTGAGAGGGAATTATCAAGAAGCCACCCTTAGGTCATGTTTTCCCCCACTTTACCTTTGGCTTTTAGATTGGATGGTTTAGATTTGATTTGGGGTGGTTTTGGATGAGTGCAAAGTGTCCCTTATGCTACCCAAAGCTATGGAATAGGGCTGATATTTGAGTGTAACTTCTCTTAGTCCATGGTAAGAGGGACCACACCTTTTCCCTTATTTGGCTAAACCCAAGCCAAGCCTTATTTGAAGGGCTAGTTTAAGCTTTATTAGGGGAGGAAATATGTCACATCACATCATGTTTGAGCAGGTTTTAGACTAGTCCATGGATTGCCAAGGTGGCTTGGTGATGTGGCCATGATTTGGCCTCTTTTCATAGGCTTTGAAATGAATTTGTTAACTCATTGACCTACTAGCCAGTCAATGATGACTTGGATAGGCTTAGAGAAGGTCAAGAGAGCTGTAGGAAACTATCCTAAGGAGTTTGGAATCAAGGGGTTGAAGCTTTGAGCAAATTCATGAAGTTGGAGAGGGTTTTGAACTCTCCAAATGGGTTGATAAAGTCAACCCAAGAGGAGAATTGACTTGAAAATCTTTGTACATATGAAGGGTGTCTAATTAAATAATTGTAAAGGATTGATTTGATTCAAATGTGTTGAATGATTGAATTTGACAAGTTTGTAGGTTAAGGGTTGATTTGGTCAACCATGGTTTACTTGATCAACTAGGTCAAACCAAAGAGTATGTTTGAGTTCAATGTGTTCCTAAAGTCATTTAGGATCCATTGAAATGAAATTTGGAGTTTGATACAGGTTGGACATGTTGAAATTTGGGGAAAAGACCAAAAATCCCCTTAAAGGGTATTTTGGTCCTTTTGTCCCCTAATCAAACCTGGTTCAAATTGGGTATAGAAAAGTGTAAGTTGTTGGTCAATATGTCATGGGGGAGGTTATGGATATGATAAAAGGGTTTTGCAAAAGGTCCCAAGGTCAATTTCCATAAGGTGGAGGGTCCAATGGCACAAGACATAAATATCTGAATGTTTTATAACCTTTAGAACTGAATTTAGTTTCTGGGCATAGAAGCATCAGATTGAGCTGAAACTTAGAGGGTTGACTCCAGAGACATGTATTATCAACTTGTAATTGATAAACTCTGAATCAGGGGTCAGTTAACTGTGTTTTAAAGTATTTGAAAAAGTATTAGATAAGGCTTTCAGGACCTAAGCCATTGGCCTTGGATTTTGGTGTAGGTGTCCTAAGATTTTGATTGATCCTTGAGTCTTGAAATTAGAAAGATCCTATGATCTAGGAAGTCCTAGACTCTAGGGTTCAAAAAAAGGTTAAAGTGACCTCATCCAAAAATGAGGTCAACACTTGTTAGAGGTATATCAAAACTAAGCTTAACTAAGGATCACCTGTGTGATGCATGTCAATTAGGAAAATAGGAGAAGTTCTCCTTTTAGTCCATTAAGGATCTTAGAACTAGTAAACCTTTGGAAGTTACTCATATGGATCTTTTTCGACTGGTTAGTACTATAAGTCTAGGAGAAAAAGTTTAAGGATTTATGATTGCTGATAGTTTTTTGAGATTCACTTTGGTTAAATTTTTATTTCATAAGAGTGAATCATTTAAAAAATTTAGAAACTTTTTGACTTAGATTCAGAGAAAGCTATGGTGTGAATTCTTATCTAATTAAAGTGATCATAGAGGTGAATTTAAAAGTGAAAAATTTGAGGAGTTTTATAAAGAGAAAGGAATTAATCATAATTTTTTAGCACCTAGGGCCCCTCAGTAGAATGGGGTAGTCAAAAGAAATAATAAAATATTAATTGAAGTCGCTAGAGCCATGTTGGCAGAGTATTCACTTCCAAAATATTTTTGGGTTGAAGCATTTAGTCCAACTTATTATGTTTTTAATATGGTGAACATTAGATCAAAATTGAATTAAACACTCTATGAGCTTCTTAAGTGTAAAATACCAAATTTGACATATTTTCTTATGTAAGGTATTCATTCATAATAATGAAAAATCTCCTTTATAAAAATTTGATCCAAAATTTGATAAAAGAATTTTTCTTAGATACACTAGTATTGGAAAATCATATAGAGTGTTTAACAAAAGAACTTTGATAGTTGAGGAGACCACACATATTATGTTTGATGAATTTGGAATTTTGGAAGAGCCAAATTTGAAAGAGGATCATATAAAAAATAACTTTCAAGGAATTAAAAAGATAAATTTGGAATAAAATGTTGAAAAAGAAAATCCTTTTTCTAGAGAATGGAAATTTTCTAAAAATCACCATAAAGAGTTGAATTAAGGTGAACCAAGTGAGGGTGTTAGGTCTAGGCATGAAATTAGCAAAAAGGTTAACCATTCTTCCTTAATATCAATGATTGAACCCACAAATGTTAATGAAGAATTAATGGATAAATATTGGATTTTGGTCATGCAATAAGAGTTGAATCAATTTGTAAGAAATGATGTTTGGGAATTGATAGAAAGGCCAAAAAAATCAAAGTATTGTTGAAACTAAGTGGGTATTCAAAAATTAAAATGAATGATTCAAGAGTTGTGATTAAAAAATAAGGCTAGATTGGTAGTTAATGGATATAATCAAATAGAAGGGATTAATTTTGGGGAGACTTTTCCCCTATAAACAGACTTGAAGCAATTAAGGTTTTATTAGTTTTTGCCTGTTTTAAAGGATATAAATTATATTTGATGGATGTTAAGAGTGCCTTTTTGAATGGAGTGATACAAGGGGATGTTTATGTCGAGCAACCTTTATGTTTTGAAAATTTTAAATTCCCTAATCATACACCTAGGACTTCGTCTAAGAGGTTAAGCACTTTCTTATTAAATAGATCATTTATAAAAAGAAGTGTGGACATCACTCTCTTTTTGAAGAAATTAGGAGATGACATACTCATTGTTTAGATATATGTTGATGATTTTATTTTTGGATCTATAAATAAAAATCTTTTTGATGATTTTTTCAAAAATAATGAGTAGTGAATTTGAAATGAGTTTAATGAGAGATCTGAATTTTTTTCTTGGTTTTATCATTAAGCAAAATGAGGATGGAACTTTTCTTAGTTAGGTAAAGTATTTTAAGGACATCCTCAAGAAATATAAACTAGACAATGCTAAACTAGTAACCACACCAATGAGTTTCTCAGTTCATTTAGATAAGGACCTAAAGGAAAAATATATTGATCAAAAGAAATTTAGAGGTATAATTAGATCATTATTTTGTTTGACTACTAACATATCAAATATAATGTTTAGTGTATATTTGTATGCTAAATTTATATCTGATCCAAAAGAATCACATTTGACATTAATAAAAAGGATTTTAAGATATCTTTTTGGAACTCAAAACTTAGGGATTTAGTATCCTAAGTATAGCTCTTCATTTGAAATTATTAAATTTTTTGATTCAGACTTTGCAGGTTGTAGGGTTGATCGAAAGAGTATATATGGAACTTGCCAATTTATAGGAAATTCCTTAATTTCTTGGTCCAGTAGGAAATAAAATTCTTTAGTCCTATCTACTATTGAAGCTGAATATATTACCTTAGGAAGTTGTATGGCACAAGTACTTTGGTGGAAATAACAATAAGAATGCGGCCTTAGGACATCTTTTTTCCACTACAGGAAAATCATGTGTTACTGGCGCTCAAAATCCGTCAGAAAATGTCCAAAATCCATTGGAAATTAGTATTACTGATGGATTTTTGATGAATTTTTTCTAAAGGTAAAACACAGGTTGGAAAAGCCATTTTGATGCAAAATATTCATCCGGAAATATTTCCAATGAATTTCTAGCAAAATTATTCTTCCGGTATAATTTCAAGCATACTATTTTAAGCCAAAAATTAAAAAGAAAAAAAAAACCAAAAAAATGAGTAAATCTGATCAGCTAACCCATAGCCCAACATAACCCAACGGATACACTAGAACGCCCAGCACAACTAGCCCGCCAGACCTTCTCCCCGTAAGCCCGCCCGTGGGGGGGGGGTGAATTGTGAAAAACTTTTTCTCAATAAAAAGTAATCCTAAACATGAGTTCTAATCTTTTTGCTATTTTTAAAATTTTACAACAAAAAATTAAACAAATTTTCTTCCTCAAATTTCACCACGCAATAATTATGAAAATTAAATGCAAGTAAAAGTAAATGACGATAAGGAAAAAACACACCAAGGATTTTTATAGTGGTTCAGTCAAAATATGACATACGTCCACTCCCCGGAGTCCTCCGCTCTGAGATTTTCACTACCAAAAATAGTTCTCCTTTTGCCCCCCTCGGCAAGGCGGAGAAGCCTTTACAAACCTCCCTTTCACCAACCCGGCGTGGCGGAGTGCCAAACTCTGTTTTCGCCCTCCTGGCGACGGCAGAGAACCTTCTCGTTTTTCTCCCTTTTGGAGAAGGCAGAGAACCTCGAGGTCACGGATGTAGACGAGCCTTTCCCTTGGAGATCCTCCCTTAAATTCTTCTAGGGCCACAAGAGGAGCAAGATGCAGTAAGTTTGGAGCAACCGTGTGATCTCCCTCACACCTCTTCTCCCTCTTAACGCTCACCTTCTCCTTCCTCTCTCAACCCTAAAGAACTTCTCTAGAGCTTTCTCCCTTGGAGTCCCTCTCTAACCACGTTCTCCATCTCTGTAAAAATCTTTTTTGAAAAAAGGATGAGATTAACACCTAAAACGGGCTCCAAAAACCTCTGATTTCAAAAGTAGCCATTACTGTTCGTACAGTACGATTCAACATCGTACAGTAAAATCTTCATAAACAGACTTTATCCTGGTACGAAGATGTACGAACAGTTAAAAAACAATTCGTACTGTACGATATAAAATCGTATGGTACGATTCACAAAATACTATTCATACAGGACGATGGTCTGGACGACCAGATGTCGTCTCTGTTCATCGTATGGTAAGATTACTATCGTACAGTACGATAAGACAAAAACCAAGAGATCGTCCAGGATGATATCCGGGACGATCAAACTTTGTCTTTGTTCATCATATGGTATGATCCGGTTCGTACAGTACGATGTTCAAAATTTAATTAGGCCTGGATTATATGCACTAATCATGGGTTAATTTAAGTAAGTCTTTAAAATAGATCGTACAGTACGAAACTATTCGTACAGTACGAACAGCGCAAAATCCCTTACTTAAACTAAACTATGGCTAGGGTTTTGGATCTGAACATATAGTACAGTATGAATATATTCGTACAGTACGATCTATTCACAGAATTGTCCACTTAGCTCGGATCATACGGTACGAATTAAAATCGTACAGTACGATCTCCAGAGAAGAAATTCTATAATATTTTGTATTTAAAAACAAACTCTCCCCCTGTGTGTGTGCATGGTTGCTCTTACTCTTATGCATTTTGTGGCCAGACTCAAAAAAATAAAAATACAATAAATAGAAAAATATAATATCTGACTCATACTCCTAATCTATCCGTTCTTGAGTCTTCTTTTCGTCCTGAGTCACTTGTGATCTTCCTGAAATGTTAGTACTCAAGAAAAATAGCAAATAAAATAATATCCAATAAAAAGTTGTTT
>NW_021357714.1:0-202 GCF_001605985.2 Dendrobium catenatum | reverse complement strand
TCTCACTTCTCTTGCTACAGTTCCCTCTTGTGAAGAAATGAGAGCTCTATTTATAATTTTTCTGGAGTGGCATAACTTGTAAATAGGTGCAAGATTAGGGTCAAATAGGGAGTGGTTGAATGGACGGCTGATATTGAATCCCTTGATCGCGCACCGTTCGTTAGATATTTGAAGGCCTTAGTGATGTCAGAATTTGATGATC
>NW_021357713.1:0-225 GCF_001605985.2 Dendrobium catenatum | reverse complement strand
TTGAATGAGAATCTAAAAAAATAACATCTATATTTTATATTTAAAATTTATGTGATTAAATAATTTGTACAGTCATTTGTTAGAGTGTAATAGTGATAAGTGAATTCTTATGAACTTTTTTAAAAGAAAGAAAATTATAACATTTATAATAACTTGTTGCCACCCCAAATGAATTCTAAAACTTCTAGCAAACTTTTTCCTTTACACTAATAGTATAGAAAATAC
>NW_021357712.1:0-327 GCF_001605985.2 Dendrobium catenatum | reverse complement strand
TGGAATTCTATTATGCTAGTACTATTTAAATTTTATATTACAAATCTGCAATGTTTTTTGATGCAGCATTATTAGTTTTTTTTCTTTAAAATTTTGTAAGTATGTGCATTTTTTTGTGTTTAGATGGATGGTTCAAATACAATTGTTGACAGTAGTCCTGTCGAGCAAAATGAGCAAGAGCATATTGATAATGACGTAGAATGTGATAGTGATGAGTATAACAATGTGGATGTGGGTGATGTTGGTGATAATGTAGTTAAAAATGAGGAAAATAATAAAAAGAAGAAGATGAGGTTGACCTCTACTGTTTGGGGACATTATGAAATG
>NW_021357711.1:0-212 GCF_001605985.2 Dendrobium catenatum | reverse complement strand
GCTAAAATCGATACTCATATTGGCCGAGTTTTTTTATTGATAAAATAAAAAATTTGCACATGCAGAATGAGGTTGAATCGACATGCGAATAATGTGGATTGTGAGTGAGTTGATGCATGATTAATATAAATAAATTTATTATTAATTTAAAAATTTAACATTAAATTTATATTTAAAATTTAAAAAATTCAAATAAAATTTATTATAAATAA
>NW_021357710.1:0-334 GCF_001605985.2 Dendrobium catenatum | reverse complement strand
CATCAAAATCTCAAGCTCGGGGTCATTGGTTGCAACATTCTCTACCTTACCGGGTGTGGCAAAAAGGATGTGTTTTTGTGAGGGCTTCTCCGCCTAGCTGTGAGGGCTAAAGGAGAGTCACATTTGTACTGCAATACTCAAAGGGCACCTCCGGGGGGTTTACGAAGGTTGAGTTGACCAAACCACTATAAATCCTTGAGTTCTTATTTTTACTGCTTCCGCATTTATTTTCTTCCGCACTTATTCTTGTGGTTGAAAGTTCATTAGGGATGTTAAGCCCTGTGAACGTAGTCCCAAGCTAACCAAGAGGGAGGGGTGAATTGGTATTTTAAAA
>NW_021357709.1:0-621 GCF_001605985.2 Dendrobium catenatum | reverse complement strand
CGTGGTCGCCAGAAATCTGTGGGTCTCCGAAAGGATTTTGCTCGTGTGGTTCGAATACAAATGGTACGATCACACTATCCCGTAGGACAAAATGATCGTAGGCCTTTACATTCGGCACAAGCAGGCCGATGGAAGAGAAGATGGAGTTATAGATACGATTAGCAATGGAGGATAGCGGCTTTCACCTACCAACCTAGATGGATAATAATATACATAACCCAAAAGTTCACGAGATTTCCCTCATTCGATACATCATCTCGAATGGGATTTATTTGATTGTGGGGATCGGTTTCCTACGGGCGCAAGCCCCCGTAGTTAATTACATCTTAGACCTCAGTCAAAGAAGGCTCTCGATTAAGGATGTTAGATTATCTTCCTGAATGGGTTTTGTGCAAAGGGGTTTCTAGGCTTTCCTAATCAAATGGAAGAAGGTCCCAATCTGGCTCAATCAATCACTCATGGTTCATTCAACACCCGGCCGATCTAAAGAAGAGAAAAAAAAACTGGAGAAAAGAAAGAGGCCACGCACTCAAACAAACATGAGAGAAGGAGGGAGGCGGCGTCATCCGTGTGACGCAAATAGGTAGGATTTATAGTCTCCGGAAGAATGGAGAACTTGCC
>NW_021357708.1:0-314 GCF_001605985.2 Dendrobium catenatum | reverse complement strand
AACTTATTAATTTCAGTTTTAATTATATTTTTAATTATTAATTATTAGTTTTAATTACCATTAATAATTAACCATTATAAATAATATAATTAACATTTAGTAGGCTTAGGGTTTGCTTTTCCTCTTCTCCAGCTGCGTACCTGTTCGACTTCGCATGCTTCGCGGGTGAGGTAAAGTTTTGAACAAGTCGATAAAAGACTTCTTGGCCTATGGCGTTCCTTCCTGTCCGGTCGGAAGTCACGACAGCTCGCCGTCCTTTTGTTTGATCAGAAGTAACGACGACGAGGGGGAAGGAGCTCGCTCTTTGCAAAGGT
>NW_021357707.1:0-276 GCF_001605985.2 Dendrobium catenatum | reverse complement strand
CTTTGGGCTAGCCTAACTCTTGACCCAAGTGAGCCCATGGGTTGGGCTGATCAAGGAAGGTGTATTGGGTTAATGGGAACTCAATAGTACCTTGATTTGGATTCAATTTGGTTAAGATCAAAAGATGGCTCAAGGTTGGCCTCTTCTTGGTCACTTGGGTCAAGCCATATGGCTAACCCAAGTGAACCCAAGGCTTAGGTCACGAAGAGGGGTCTTTTAGGTACCCAAGGGGTCATCCTATACATTCAAAGGACTTGGAATGGACTTGATTCAAAA
>NW_021357706.1:0-278 GCF_001605985.2 Dendrobium catenatum | reverse complement strand
CTTTAGGCCCGGGTCTGGGCAAAATCGAGGTCAACAAATCCGAACTCGCACATAATAATTTTTCCTGGAGCATAGTCATCTTTTACTTTTTTTATGTATAAAAATCTCAAAATAGTATGTGAGCCTATTCATATAGGATCAATTTAATCTTATAATATAATATTACTTTAATTTAATATTTTTTTGTAATAGCTTTTTTATTATTTTTTAAAGTAAATTTTTAGTAAAAAATTAAATTTTTATACTTTTTTTATTATAAAAAACTTAAATTATTCCAA
>NW_021357705.1:0-208 GCF_001605985.2 Dendrobium catenatum | reverse complement strand
TCGTAAAATTGACTTATTTAATATACTTATATGATAAATATGGCATACATAAGAATAATATATAAACAAGTTAATAAAAATCATAAAAAAATTTATGAAGAAGGGCAGAATTTATTGATGTCACGAATAAATTTAAGATCTATTTAAGAAGGCTACAGTGTTTTATAAAATTAATTGTGAAAAAAATAATAATTTAACTATTATAATT
>NW_021357704.1:0-243 GCF_001605985.2 Dendrobium catenatum | reverse complement strand
CCGGGCGCTTCGACTTCGATGGCCAGCTGACCTCCACTATGATCGCGCATCCGAAGCTCGATCCGGAGACCAGCGAGCTCTTCGCGCTCAGCTACGATGTCATTAAAAAGCCGTATTTGAAGTACTTCCGCTTCTCCCCGGGTGGGGAGAAATCAGCAGATGTAGAAATTCCTTTGGCGCAGCCCACCATGATGCACGACTTCGCAATCACGAAGAATTTCGTCATCGTCCCCGATCAGCAGG
>NW_021357703.1:0-953 GCF_001605985.2 Dendrobium catenatum | reverse complement strand
CTTGTTCTCTGTTTCCTCCACCGATACCCTACATCAGAATCTATCCTTTCATGGCTTTTTTACTTAATTGTATGTTTTAAGCGAAGTTTTTCTTTTTCAGACACCTGGAACAACGATGAGGCCCATGTTCTGATTTAGATATGGAGTTGGTATAATTGAGAACTTCGTTACCTTTTTTCCCCCAAGTTCTTTTATTTTTTTTTTTCTTATGTTGATTTTCCTTTTGTTTGGAAGAAATAGTCCACATGAGCCTTTTTATTTTTTGACTTTTTAATGCTTTATTGTAAACATTCTTAGAGACCGTTACTATCGTGGTTGAGCATCGTTGGACTTCTATAATTACTAGTGTTCTGGCCTTGTGGAACTAGTCTTTGTTTTTACTGTCTACCATTATTTTTGCACTTTGTAGACTTGTTATAAAAAAGAGTTTTTTAACGGTCCGCTGAAAGGATGGCGCTTTTAATGTCTTTTGTAAGTGAATAGTGGCTTACTTCTGCTATTGGATTGATCAAATTTGTGCTGCTAATTTCCTTAACCACTCCGTCCAAAATTGCACATACACCCGAAAACCTCCCGTAAGCTAATTGGGAAATATCATAAGGTTTTGTTGATATAATTAGCACGAAAGTTAGTGATAGCTTCAATCCATTTAGTTTGATAGGTAATCAAATACCAGCGTCTTTCTTGATTTTTGCCTGAATTTATGTTTCACTAGATAGCTGCAACTTACTTTTTGGCAATAAATGAACTTTACTATATGAATATTCAGATGGGAGTGCCTTCAGTTTTTAAATTAACCAGCACAACTCAGTAATAACCAATGCTTCCAAGAATAAGTACTTAGCTGCCGTGGAACTAAATTGTATCACTCAGTTCTCCGGCATGGATTTAAAGAAAGTCGTCCCAAATGAAGTCTTTGTCATAATAATTAATTAATTAAGCCAATCTCAAAT
>NW_021357702.1:0-218 GCF_001605985.2 Dendrobium catenatum | reverse complement strand
GACGAATAGGACTTAGAAAAAATTTTTCGAGCAAGTTTCTATTCGTTCCATATGCTCTATAGGAGATAATTGTCTGATCGTCCAATACGAACGTATTTCATCATGTACGATCAATATAAATTTTATATGATCTCCTCATGTGTGTGTATGTTTTTATTCACTCAAGTTACAATCACTCCCATTCAATTTTTTTTTATTTCAAAGAAAAGTGCAAGCTT
>NW_021357701.1:0-229 GCF_001605985.2 Dendrobium catenatum | reverse complement strand
GGTCTTGTCAGCTACTTTTTGGAAAACCTTTTTTTTTTTATGTCATTCTCCCACTGCTTTACCCTTTCCTCGGGTGTGCTTTTGGAAAATTTTAGTTAAAGGTCTTGGAGGTGATGCTATTATTTTCTCAACATCTTCTTCACTCCTAAACACAGAAAGAGGGTAAAATTTACTACCCTCAGCAAGAGGAGAGAGCTCCAACATCTCAACCTCTAACTTAGCTTGCTCC
>NW_021357700.1:0-229 GCF_001605985.2 Dendrobium catenatum | reverse complement strand
TGTTTGTAGATTCTATAGTCATTGCAAGTCTTCCTTTCTACCACAAATTTCATATGTATTCCTTTGATAGCATCTTGATGTTGATTGAAGACTTTGCCATGTTGATTGTGAGCATGCCATATTGAAAATCCTTTGTCATTCAATACAAATTCTATGTTTATTTATTTGTATTCAATTATGAGCTCATCACTTGCATGTTATCCATGAGCATGTATATCTTTATACCTGT
>NW_021357699.1:0-218 GCF_001605985.2 Dendrobium catenatum | reverse complement strand
TATGTTTTTCTAGTTGAGTATTCTATATGATTATGAACCTGCTATACCCAAATATGACATATGAATAGTGTCAATCAGACATCACTTATAGCTAGTTATAATACCATTTTCCAGTTTGCTAGTCTGGTGGTGTTTTTGAAAGTTTTGCTTTGGAAAATTAATTGTAAAATAGAGTTATAGGTAATGAGATGGTTTTGGGTATGTTTGAGCATTCATTC
>NW_021357698.1:0-233 GCF_001605985.2 Dendrobium catenatum | reverse complement strand
CAATTCCCCCACCATCCGCTTTAAGTGCAAGATGGTGAAGTTTCTATTTTAAATATCAATTTTTCCAATCTCAAAATTTTCCAAACTTTTCAAATACCTAAATTCAAACACAATTTCCAAATCCAAATCCATGCTGCTACTATATGCCAGATAACAAGTATTCTCTACGTACCTGATTGACGAATAACCTTAATCAAAAGTTCTCTCTCGCGATCGGGAGGGGTAATTAACTA
>NW_021357697.1:0-239 GCF_001605985.2 Dendrobium catenatum | reverse complement strand
TTGCTCGGTATTTGCTTGGTATTGATTATTGCCAAGCAAAATCGACCAATACCTAGCAATACCGAGCAATACCTAGCAAAATCGAGAAATACCGAGTCATTCTGGGTCAGTTCCGAGTAGGATTATCGGGGCGCACAGTAAATAATGAGAACGCATGGCAGTCTGAAGGTAGAGCTGCGTGATCGGACCAAATAAAAGTTCCGCGCACAGGGCTGTAGCACTCTTACGCAAGATTTTTA
>NW_021357696.1:0-304 GCF_001605985.2 Dendrobium catenatum | reverse complement strand
AAGTCTCAAATATATTTATATGAATTTCTATTGAAAATTTGAATAAACTAAGTACTTATATTGTTATTTTATTCATAAATATCTAATTCCATTATATGAAATTATTAATTAAATCCTTTTTTCTTCCTAAGCATTTGGCTAACAGAAAATGAAAAGAGAAAAAAAAAATGTGAAGAAGGAGAAAGAAAATTCTTGGATTTGGATATCGCAAAATGATTTTTGGCAATTGAACATGTTAGGAAATTTATTCGTCTCATTGTAAGGAATCTTTATTATATTTCTGATTTTAAAAATTTTATATTTT
>NW_021357695.1:0-321 GCF_001605985.2 Dendrobium catenatum | reverse complement strand
ACTTTAAAATCTGTGCACTTGCTGCAATGAGCAGGATGATTCATTTCAACAATAAACTTGTGGGTAAAATAAACAACCCCAAATCAGGTGGACGATGCGATGGTCACATCCATGATTCATGTGCATAAACTAATGCTAATAAGCAGCCTAATTTTTTCTTTGATTTATGAGTATGCTTGACAAAGTAGTTTATGACATTAGGTCTAGAAATCATTGCTTGTGTTGAGGGTTATTGAAGCAAGTCATTCCTTCCCAATATTCCTTCTTCTACTGACACAATTTCGTTAGTGTGCTAAAAGTGATCAATTGGTGTATATCATG
>NW_021357694.1:0-341 GCF_001605985.2 Dendrobium catenatum | reverse complement strand
CTACATATTTGAACAATAATGTTTGGAATCATCAAAAACTATATAAGTTGTAAAAATATAAAACATCCAAATAGCAACTATCTTAACAGTATAGACGAAGTTCATAATAAAAACAGTCTTATCCTTTCAACTGCTCCAATCAATCGTCCCGACGTTTGTGAGAAAAACAATTTTGTTCCGGACGATCGTGCAGATCATACAGACGAACTACATTAATAACAGCTCTCAAGACGGTTTGAAATCACGCAAACTGAATTTTACACACATCGTCCCATACGAAAATTTTTCGTCCCGGACGATTACTACAAATTTTTGGATTTTTGAATTTTTATCAAAGAAAA
>NW_021357693.1:0-215 GCF_001605985.2 Dendrobium catenatum | reverse complement strand
TTAATTATTTATTTTTTTTTTAAAAGATGATGTAGACAAATTCTGCCTTACAGAATTTGACTCGATCAATTTTTAGATTGATTAATATATATACGGGGCGACCTAATTGATAATTCATGATGAATAAAAAAGTAGATTTGTATTTTTTTTTATTAATTGTTGTGGCTATCAAATGATTTTCTAGCCAATTGTGTAGGTAATTACATCAAAATTTG
>NW_021357692.1:0-500 GCF_001605985.2 Dendrobium catenatum | reverse complement strand
ATTCTTGCTATAACATCAGTCATATGCTTGCATTGCATTATTATATGTTCATAAGATTCACATTCATTGCAACCTCTCGGACATTAATCATCAGATGCAATATTACGATTCTTCAAAAAAAGATTAGTTGGAATGGCTTCCTTCCACAATCTCCACCAAAAAACTTCTACTTTCTTCTTAAGTTTCAATTTATGTAACCAAGAAAAAAAATCCGTATCTTCCATATTAAATCTGTTAATGAGAATCTGCTCATACACCAAAGCTGAGACCGTCTTGCCTGAACATTTCTTCATCAATTCCAACTGGTTTTCACCTTCAAAATTAATATGAACTTGACTAATCAAGTGGACCAAATCAGGGTGAAAAAAAAATCTGTAACTTCTTGTAGTCCCATAATCCGTTACTAAGAATAAAATGATGTACATAAACTCCATCCAAAGCATTGCAATCAATGAATGTAGGTCACCTGCTGAAACATCTATCTAGAATCCATGTGTCAT
>NW_021357691.1:0-233 GCF_001605985.2 Dendrobium catenatum | reverse complement strand
AGAGAAATCCAGACAAAATCAGAAATCAGACAAAAAATCGGGTAGCACAAAGGCAGTATACGGAATTTACATAATTTTTCCTAAAAATTACATTTTACCAAATTCGTACATAATGTAGATAATAACATTTCAGAACATTTATTCTACTGCACAGACGATTTTCAATTACACAGAAAAATCCAGTCGACTAAAAAACCCGTCGAATCAAAAATACCCGGATAAAAATCTTCAAA
>NW_021357690.1:0-204 GCF_001605985.2 Dendrobium catenatum | reverse complement strand
CAAGAAAGGAAAAAAGATTACAAACTGACTCAGACCTTGTCTACCCAATCTTGAGCTGATTCCAAATTGCAGTCCGATCGTGTGAACCTGAATTGTCAGTACATAAGGCAGTTGTAGAGAATAAAGAATATTTACTATCATCAAAATCATAAGCCATAGATCCGCAACATCCAGGATGATGTTACCAAAGACAGTAAACTCTAG
>NW_021357689.1:0-204 GCF_001605985.2 Dendrobium catenatum | reverse complement strand
GATTAAAAAGAATTTTTAGTAAATTAATTAGGCTTTAGGCCAATTCTAGAGAAGGGATTTTGTTGGCTCCTAGTTGGTGGACCAAATGGGCACCAAATCTGATGAAATTTGGACCATGAGATTAGCTGATTGTAGGGACTAAACATACCGAATTTGAGCCTAAATGGAATTCTCTAAGGTGGCTAACCAAGCCACCTAAGGTGA
>NW_021357688.1:0-712 GCF_001605985.2 Dendrobium catenatum | reverse complement strand
ATAATCAACTGCAAATACTAACGGATTCATTCAAACTAGGCCATGCCCTATTGTTTTTTCCCATTTCAAGATTTTCCACGTAAAAAAACTTTGGTTTCTCTATTTTTTATTTGATTGAAAAGGGTAGTTTTAAAAAAGTATTAATTTTCTTTGGGAATGTTAATTTTTTAGAATTTTAGTTTTGAAATCAAACACATCATTATGAATAGTATATCAAATTCAGGAGGCGAATATATCATTCCCTAATAGGTTCAAATTTCAGAACTTTGAATTTTATCCTTATTATCGTATGAAAACTCAAGAGAGATAACATATGATCTCGATAGATCAAAATCATGTTTAATCAATTACTTGACTAAAATAATCCAGATAAAAGACCATTAATTCTATAATCGAAATCATAATAATTCAATTATATATCTTTCCAAGGAAAGAGAATATTACCTATTATCAATCATTTAAATATGATGATAATGATCGTTGAACTTAAATTTCTCAAAGATAATTATTTAAAGCTTTCAAAATTTGATTTTGAAAATTAGATATAGGTTTCTAAATCAAACTACGAGCGCAAGCTCTTGTAGTTAAATTACATCATAGGAAACTGAAGTTTTCTACGAATATTCTCGATTAAAATAGCAGTATAAATTTTACTTAAAATTTTAAAGTTTGATATCAAAGGAGGTAAGGGTTGGAAATTCAAATGGGATTA
>NW_021357687.1:0-252 GCF_001605985.2 Dendrobium catenatum | reverse complement strand
GTCGCCCGTTTAACGGGCGACTTGCTACAGTGACTTTATTTTATTTTTAATTTTTTTTTTAATTTTTTTTGAATGATGACTGGATGCTGACTAGACTTTTAGGATTAGTAAGTCACCCGTTAAACAGGCGACTTTTCCTATTTTTAAATTCTTTTTTAAACATATTTAAGCTCTTAATATAATTTATAATCATACTTAGTTTTAAAATTTTCCTTAAAAAAAATTAGATTTTCTAATGAATTCAATTTTATG
>NW_021357686.1:0-288 GCF_001605985.2 Dendrobium catenatum | reverse complement strand
TGTTTGCTGCTGAGAGTTGGTAACAACCAAGGTTTCAGTTTTCTTTGGGACGGTTTTTTTATAGATTCTTAAAGTAGTTTTTTAGTATAAAAATTTTAATTTTTATACTAGAAAGCAAACTATTTTTGATAAAAATAGTTTTGGGGATATAATCTTTGTGAGAAATAATTTTGGCGCATTTTTTTTAGGAAAAATTCATTGGAGCTAATTTAATATCATATAAAAATATCACTTAATAATAATACCAAATAATGAAGTACGAAATTTGGCCTTGGCATGTTCTCATTT
>NW_021357685.1:0-211 GCF_001605985.2 Dendrobium catenatum | reverse complement strand
TTTAGGAGATATATCATCAATACATAAGGAGAAGAAGTAATGAATATACATAATTGATCAATATGAGATAACAAAAGATTCATAAGCAATCAATGCAGTTCATTTACAAGCAAGAACATGATCTTCTAATGTTTATTGGATAAACATTCCTTGCAAGCTATAGTAAATGATATGACAAGCTTGAATAAATTAAATAACATATCTCCTACAT
>NW_021357684.1:0-533 GCF_001605985.2 Dendrobium catenatum | reverse complement strand
TATTGCTATCCCCTTGGGTTGCCCATTTGATTTTAGCTCTTTGTCTCCACCAAGTGTTGATTTTGGCTAATACATAATTATATTCAGAAACTTTGGATTTAAGGAGCCATGAATCTTCATCTGATAACAAACCGTCTTTGCATTCTCTATCTTGCAATTTCAGGATATCACCAAGGATTATCTCTTTGGAGTTAAGCAAACTTATATTATTCTCCTTATTCCAGTAAAAAAGAGCTTTCAAAGTTTTTCTCAATTTCAGATTAAGGATTTGACTATAATCTCCAGCTGTGTGCTTCATCCAAACCTTCTTAACCAATGCAGAAGAGGCTGGATTTGATATCCAAATGTCTTCAAAACGTATCAGTTTTTTGAAATCAGCTTTACATTCAAAGAGGTTGAGTAGGATAGGGCAGTGATCTGATGCTAACCTAGCCAAGTGCTTGACCAATATACGATAAGGGGAGCAAAGAGCCATAGAATTGAGATAACAACGATCCAATCGTTCTAGAATTCTGTCAACACCAGATTTATTG
>NW_021357683.1:0-1170 GCF_001605985.2 Dendrobium catenatum | reverse complement strand
TTATTCTGAGTTATGCATTATTATTTTTCAAAAGAAAATTTATACCATAAAAAATGTCTGATTTAGGGTTAACAAAATTGGATATCTTACATTTGTATGATTAGGATTAGCTAAACTCCTTGATCTTGTGGAACTCTAAAAGTTTAACTTTTTAAAAAATTATCATATGATGCCTCCAAAAAACAAAAAAAAAATAGAAAAATTAAAAAACAAAAATATTCATTTTTTGATTTTTCTTGTATTTTTGCTTTCTATTACTGTGTTTTTTGTCTGTTTTTTTCTTTGTTTTTTGTTTGAGGGCCTTGATCATCACCATCCTTCTTCATGTTTCAAATTATAGTCACATCGTCCTGGCCGATACCTTTATTGTCCTAAATGATAGGACAAAATATCTTCAAACTCCATCTGCTGAACTTTTCTGTGCTTGCTGTAACGCATCGTCCTGGACGATCCTATATCATCCTAGATGATATAATCAAACTCTGTTACAATCTTGATGATAGTCTTGGCCGATATAATATTTTGTCTGCCTGATGTATTTTATGTGCATCGTCTTGGCCGATACACTGAATCATCCTGGATTATCCACGTGTCAGCACGTTTAAATCTTTAAATTCAACCCCGGACGATCCATTATTGGACAATCGGCCGGGCCTATCCACTGTTCATCCTGGACGATATACGTGGCAGTGATTTAAAATGTTTTAACTTCGGTCGGTACGATCAATTATTGTGCATCGTTCTGGATGATACACCTAATCGGCCCGGACGATCTGCTTTTTTAACAGTCGTCCGGATTGACTCCTCGGGCCGATCGCCTGTGTCTAATCGGCCTGGCCGATATCTGATCGGCCCGGACGATCGGACTGCCTTTTTGACCAATCGTCCTGTACATAATTATTGAGCCATATCGGCCTGGACAATTATGCGATCGGATAGGACGATATGGCCGTTTCTTTAAATTCTGGCCATTCCAGCCATAGTTTTGCACTTTCCACTCTTTCTCCTCTTGTGTTTTCTTGCTAACTCCCTTCTATGGCTGGTGGGAAATGTGTTCGACAGGCTTCCGGGAGTTCCTCGAGGGCGACTCTAGACCCTCGATTCAGGGAGGCAGATGATCAGGCTGCTTACTTTCGCTATAAAGAGTGTGGCATCACCCTCTCCCGGACA
>NW_021357682.1:0-212 GCF_001605985.2 Dendrobium catenatum | reverse complement strand
GCTTTACAGTAAGAAATTCATCTCAAACAAAATCTTAGGGTTCGTTTGGGACGACTTTCTTACTGGTTCTTAAAATAGTTTTTTAGTACAAATAATTTAATTTTTGTATTAAAAAGCTATAAGAAAGCTGTCCCAAACGAAGCCTTAATTTGACTAAAAAATCAAACTTATTTTCAGAAACTTTCAAATTTTAAATATTTTGAGCACCCTCT
>NW_021357681.1:0-223 GCF_001605985.2 Dendrobium catenatum | reverse complement strand
GTAGCTTCCGATCAAAATGTCGTGTCTCCCGATCCAACAGGAAGGAGACGTCGTAGAAGGAGCGGGGTCGGACGGCGGCAGAGGTAGGGAGGATGATTTCTCTCTCTCTCTCTCTCTCTCTGAAATGAAAGGAGGCGAAGGTGGAAGAGCTCGGGAGGAGTTCGGATCGGCAAAAGATCGGGAGAGCTGCAGCAAGAGGAGCTCGGCAGGGGGTTTCGCGTGT
>NW_021357680.1:0-316 GCF_001605985.2 Dendrobium catenatum | reverse complement strand
TTGTTCGCTTAAGTCAATAGTGTTCATTTTTTGTTCATGTTAAGTTCATGTTCAGTTCGTTTAGTGCTTAACGATAAACGAGCTCTACTTCTAGATATTCATTAACTTAACAAAAGAGCTTTATCAAGCCTCCTAACAAACAATTATATCGAACTTGTTCGTGAACATATTTAACAATTTTTTTTTAAATTAAGTCAAAATGGCGAGGGAAAAATGACAAGGGAAGGGTACGACGTTTGTCGCATTGCTTTTGTCTTTCCTATTCAATAAAATTTTAAAAATATGTAAATTTTACTTGAGTTAGCATATGTTATAA
>NW_021357679.1:0-328 GCF_001605985.2 Dendrobium catenatum | reverse complement strand
AAAACCAAGAGGTAACTTTCTCATTTTAAGAATATTTTTTTACTAGAACAGGGAATGTTTTTTTTGTCTTTTGTTTATTTTGTTTTTTGTTTGTGCCTCCTCTCTTTTTGATAATGTCAAAGGGGGATAACGTATTGTTGAATTTGTATCATTTTCTTTTTCTTTCAAAAAATTTAAAACAACAAAAATATTTTTATCTCCCCTATTTTTTAAAGTGTTATTATAGTGATGGGAAGATTAGGAGAAAATGTTCCTTTTTGCAAATTCAAATTGAAATGTTTGCCATCATCAAAAAAGGGGGAGATTGTTGCAGATCTATGGCTTATGA
>NW_021357678.1:0-371 GCF_001605985.2 Dendrobium catenatum | reverse complement strand
GATTTTGCTTTGAGCGATTGATGGATTGATTTCAGATTTAAATATCTGGGCTTTGGGATTTGTGGAGCTTTGGATTTGGACTTTTGGGAGACATTTAAAAGATGCCTGGAATTGACCCCTCCGGTTGAGATCTTCTTTCAACACGGCCATCATCGGGGTGACCTCCAGGTCACTTGAAAAAAAAATATTTGGATTTTGTAGAAGTTTGAGGACATTTTGAAATATTTTGTGGACCCCTCCGGTTGAGATAAGCAATCAACACGGCCATCATCGGGGTGTTTGGGGTCATTTCCTTTTTAGTTGACTGAACCCTGTCAACTCGATTAAGTTTTTTTTTTTGCTCGAGGATCGGGTTTCTCGTAGGCTTCGTG
>NW_021357677.1:0-209 GCF_001605985.2 Dendrobium catenatum | reverse complement strand
TCTAAACACATGCGAGAGGTTGAGATCATTAAATAGTAAACTAAATCTTACTTTGCATACATGA
Source organism: Dendrobium catenatum (assembly GCF_001605985.2). Classification (NCBI taxonomy): domain Eukaryota; kingdom Viridiplantae; phylum Streptophyta; class Magnoliopsida; order Asparagales; family Orchidaceae; genus Dendrobium; species Dendrobium catenatum. The sequence continues at coordinate 145 of NW_021357677.1, read as the reverse complement.
GTGGTTTCAACGAGAAATTCCAATACTAACAATAAGATTAGTCTATGAAAGGTCCATCACACAACTCTTCTAATTTATTAGGCTTTAGCGGAGGACTAACACGATCTAAGTGAATCAATTAATTTCACAATTGAAAGTAACTAGG
>NW_021357676.1:0-211 GCF_001605985.2 Dendrobium catenatum | reverse complement strand
TCTGTTGATATCTGATTTCCGTATCTGTTCTGTAAGAAAATCATAATTCTGATACGATATGATCTGAAATTCTGATTTCTACTTCTGTTGATGTGATATGTCTGATTCTGTCCTGTTTCTGATTTATTACGACTTCTGTTTTTGTACAATTCTGTTCTGATATGATCTGAATTTCTGATATCTGTACGATTCTGTTCCGATTTCTGATCTG
>NW_021357675.1:0-260 GCF_001605985.2 Dendrobium catenatum | reverse complement strand
CTAGAAAAATAATCACCGATATGGTTTGATGGCTGGATATTGGTCGAGAAGGAAGGAATGCTTGAGGTCTTGAATGAGAAAAGAGCTCAGTTGGAGAAGCTTTGGACAGTGAGAGACTGTTGGGTTAGAATATGAGCTAGTTTTAGGTCTCTTAGCCCAATTAAACATCCCTAACTTGAAATGGAGGGTTGGGATCGCCTTTTTGTTACTCCTTAATGGCTGTCAGCTAGCTTGGGGTAGTTAGGAGCATTAAGTATAAT
>NW_021357674.1:0-312 GCF_001605985.2 Dendrobium catenatum | reverse complement strand
ATTAATTGCATTTCTAGACATTTTTCACCCTACATAATTTGAGGGGCCAATTAGGAACTGTCTTAGATCTCGACCCTCAATTCCTTAAAATTTAAACAACATCCCTACCCATCTTTCATAAGAGACTTGACACATGGTTTTAAAATGCCTAGGTGGTTAGCTGGCTCCCCAATCAAGGCCAGGATAAGTCCAGATTTGCACTTTATTAGTTAGGTTCGGGTCACTATTATATAGTACCCAAATTAGATTTAGGTTCTGAGACAGATTCTTTTTAGATCTTAAGTCCTCACTTTTCGGGAATATAATCCCAAA
>NW_021357673.1:0-238 GCF_001605985.2 Dendrobium catenatum | reverse complement strand
TGGACTTTTCTCTTCCAACACTGGGAAGAGTGTAAAAGGACAATGGTTCTCTGCCACACCGGGTAGTGGTGGAAGAAAGTTTTGTAAAGGCTTCTCAGCCTTGCTGTGGGTGCAAAAGGAAAGTCACTAGTGGTATTCAGAGAGTGGATATAGGCCATGTTTGATCGAACCACTATAAATCTCGTGTCTTTTATTTTTCTGTTGCTTTTATTTTTATCGTTATTAACTTGTGGTTGAA
>NW_021357672.1:0-578 GCF_001605985.2 Dendrobium catenatum | reverse complement strand
AAAAACCGCCCAAAAACTACAAGTTTTCAATTCTGTACGCAGTGAATCGTCTCGTACGATCGTGGATCATCCTGGACGATTTTACTTAAAGTGTCGGAAACTAACCTAGTGTATATTGATACGAACTATATTCGTACACTCTCATTGTCCCGTACGAACTATGTTCGTCCGGTACGAAACGGTTATTGCATATGTCGGTTCTTAAAATTCTACAGGACGTAACCAACTGAGGTAAGTCGGTTCAGTTCATCCTGGGACGAACAGGTTTCGTCCTTGGATGATTTTAAATAGGGAGTTTCGTCCAGGGACGAAAATTAATTTTGTCCTGTACGATCTCATACAGAGAGCTTCGTCTAGGGACGAAAATTTATTTCGTCCTGTATGATTTCATACAGAGAGCTTCGTCAGGGACAAAATTTTATTTCGTCATGTACGACTTCATACAGAGAGTTTAGTCCAGGGACGAACCATATTTTTTGTCTGGACGAACAGTGCAAGGTGAGAATCCTGAGAAGTTCATCCTGGGACGAATATTAAATTTGTCCTGGACGATTAGGACTTAGAAAATTTTCTACCCG
>NW_021357671.1:0-209 GCF_001605985.2 Dendrobium catenatum | reverse complement strand
CAAAGCCAATCTTTTGGAGCAGAAACAAGCCATCAATATTATTTTTTAAATGAAAATCATCATAATAGGAGGGAATAAATTTATTATTTTGCCACAAGTATAGCATATGTTATTTGGATTTGTGTTAGCGAATGAAGTAGGCATTAACAAAGATGATGAAAAATTTATGATTGATATATCACAAATTTTGAAGGATTAAATGGGTAACA
>NW_021357670.1:0-311 GCF_001605985.2 Dendrobium catenatum | reverse complement strand
GGAAATGTTTAGCATCATTACATCTAGCCGGATACAAATTGTACATGAGGTCTAAGATATGTCATAAGCATTTACATTAACAGAATATTTTCCTATGCATATGTTGATGAATGTCATTTAAAAAGAAAAGTATTGGCATGTCTTTTTATTTGTTAAGAAATATTCACTCAAGATTTAAAATATGATCTACAACCTGTTGGAAACTCAAAGCATATGAATCAAGCAAGTTACCACTTCTTTTAATAGTATTTCATCAAATAACTAATATGCAATACTCACATGATTATTTATAAGCAAGCTATCATAAGGGT
>NW_021357669.1:0-827 GCF_001605985.2 Dendrobium catenatum | reverse complement strand
ACACTTTGTCTCGATCAGACACAATCGATTCAGGCACCCCATGTAGTCTCACCACTTCCCTGATAAAAGCTGCCGCTACTGACACTGCGGTGTATGGGTGTCTTAAGAGAACGAAATGCGCATACTTACTAAGTCTGTCCACTACCACCATGATGACTGTGAACCCCTCCGATCTTGGTAGGCCATCAATGAAATCCATGGACACTTCCTCCCAGACTCTGTTTGGAAGTGTCAACGGTTGCAGTAATCCTCCTGGCGCCATGGCCATGTACTTATTTCTCTGACACACTTCACACCTGGCCACCATCTCCTCCACATCTTTATGCATCCCCTTCCAGTAGAGCTCGGATGCTAGCCTCCTGTAAGTCTTCTGAACCCCTGAATGTCCCCCAACTGCACTGCCATGAAATTCCTGCAACAAGTGGGGAATGTGTATGGAAGTCCGTGGCATCACAAACCTCCCTTGATACAATAGTCTCTCCCCCTCAATACAGTAGCCCGGATGCTTACTCTTGTCTTTCCCTAGATCCTCCCTGATCTTCTTCAACTCTTCATTCAGCATACTTTCTTCCTTGATGGCTCCCCAGTCTACCATCAAGGGTACAGACAGCACCAACTCATGGAGTTCCCCCACACATCTGGATAGAGCGTCGGCTGCCTTGTTCTCCAACCCTGGTTTATACTGAATCTCGAAGTCATAGCCTAGTAGTTTGGATAGCCACCTCTGATGCTCTTCAGTTACCATCCTTTGCTCTAGCAAATACTTCAGGCTCCTCTGATCTGTCCGCACGATAAAGTGCCTTCCCAAGAGATATGGCCGCCACTTT
>NW_021357668.1:0-216 GCF_001605985.2 Dendrobium catenatum | reverse complement strand
GAAAGAGGAGAAGGAAGAAGCTCCTCCTCGACCTCCGCCGGAGCTCTTCCCGCCGCCTAAAGACGCTGGAATTCTGCCAAATTTTTGGGAAACGCCGGGAATTTGCAGGACTTTGTAAACTTGCTTAAAGAAACCAATTGTAATTTGATTGCCCCGACTTGTGGGACGAATTAGCCATTTGTAATTTGCAAAACACCAGTGGAATTTTTCAACTGG
>NW_021357667.1:0-370 GCF_001605985.2 Dendrobium catenatum | reverse complement strand
TTATCCTTTAAAAATATATATATTTTTTATAATTTATCACATCTCAATCAATTATATCATCAATCATAATATCAATAATAGTCAATTATACTAATACCATTAACAATATTAATATCATGATCAATAATGTTAAATAGTGTTAATGACAATAAATAATATTAGTATTAGTCACAATATCATTACAGTGTTCATAGATGTATCCATATCAATATTCAGATATTCAATGAGTAAGGGTATCTTACTCTGACACATACGGCTCCCAATCAATCGCCCCTTATAACTCTTAATCAATGTACTCTTTATAACTCTCCTTAAATCATGTGAATCAGTCACCCCGACTCCTTATAACTTATAATTAATATCTAGCTCC
>NW_021357666.1:0-268 GCF_001605985.2 Dendrobium catenatum | reverse complement strand
TAACTATTTAAGTATCCAATAATTTGGTCTTTATAGGTTTTTATTATTTGGTTAAGCAAAAATCATATGCACCTGTTGAATATTGTAAATTCAAGATAGTTATTAGTAGCATTCAGTTGTTAAAAATTAACTTGATATGATTACTTATATTTATTGTCAATGGTTAAAAATTGCAGTTCAATTTTAAAATGAAAAAGAGCTGGATAACCAAGTCAAGATTGAGTCGTGAATAACAAAGGAGTTGAAGATTTTTTATATTTTGCTGGTC
>NW_021357665.1:0-325 GCF_001605985.2 Dendrobium catenatum | reverse complement strand
ATCATGTTGATGCCACACTCCATTACCATCATAGAGTATAATACACAATCACATTAAGATCCAAAGGCTAATGAAAACATCAAACAACATTCATCATGAGTTATAATACCCAATCAGCTTAAGATCCAAATGCTAATAAAAACAATCAGACAACATTCCTCATGAGTTATAATACCCAATTATCTTAAGATCCAAAGACTAATAAAAACAATCAGACAATCTCCTTGCAAATCCTTCCCTCCACAATTCAACATAAGAACTGATGTAGACACAAGAAGAAGTTGACGTAATGGATAGAACTTAAAACAAACTTTATTAAAATAAA
>NW_021357664.1:0-251 GCF_001605985.2 Dendrobium catenatum | reverse complement strand
ACACCTCACTTAATTCTGATCTTAAGAAATCTAAGGAGATTGAGAAAAAATTGTGGATTGATAATGATGCATTTGAAAAGAACTAACTTGAGGATTCAAAATGATTTTGAAACATGTAAGAAAAATCGGATGACATCTACTTTTGATCCTAAGCCAAAACCTAGGAAGAGGCATTATAACTCAAATCATTTAAGAAATCATTTTCCTGGAGTTACATGTTTTTCTTATGGCATGCTAGGACACATCTCACA
>NW_021357663.1:0-638 GCF_001605985.2 Dendrobium catenatum | reverse complement strand
AGGAGGATATATGGCTTGGGTTCGCAGGGCTATGCTTATGAGGGTAGTTCATCCACCTCAACATTTTATGATCCAAGTGGAGCTGAAGAATTTGTGAGTCAGAGGGTTGCAGCATTAACTAAAGAGATTGAAGAAATGAGAAGGGTTCAAAATGAAATGCAAGCTGAGCTGCAATCCTACATAACTGAAAATCAGAGGAAGCAAGAGGAAGAGCCGCGAAGAACATCTCGAGACAGCGAGGATACAGCTGAGGATTAGAACTATTTTATGTTTATTGCGAACTTGTTAATTTGTGAATTTTTGAACTTGTAAACTTGTGACCCGAACATATTAACTTTGTTTACATTTAATGTTTTCTTTGGTTGTGCTTATGTTTATATTTGTGATAGTTGATTGAATATAATGGTGTGTTGCCCAAAACTTGTTGCTATATATTGCTTTATGTGCAGGTTTAGAATCTAGGGTGAACCTCCCTCAAATAAAGGGGATGCTGATAATTTTTTTTGCAGGTACTACAGGTTTCGGACGGCTAACAGGCGGTTTAGCCACTGGAAATGATGATACCGAACGATTTTAATGACCGCCGATATTTTTGTCAAACCGCCGATATGTCACCGGCTGTGAACCGACACGTGCCA
>NW_021357662.1:0-795 GCF_001605985.2 Dendrobium catenatum | reverse complement strand
CTTGAGTGTAAGCCACATGCATGTAGAGATTGCACTATAGGAAAACCCGGTATTACCGGCAGATAAAATCCGCCGATAAGATGAGAAATCCGACGGAAATATGGGTTTCCGGCGCACGTTCCGGCGGAATTTCATGCGCCGGTTTGGCTCGCGTCGGTAAATATCTTCCGACGTTTATAATGCGCCGAAAAAGTTTCCGGCGCAAAAAACGTTGTGGTGCCGGCGACTTTCAACCGGTAAATTCCGGCGATAACTGCGACGACAATTTGCGTCGTATGAGTCCGCCAGTAATTGCCGGCGGATAAAGCGTCATTGGTACGCCGTAAATAATCTACGGGTTGTTTATGGCGCAAACTATGCGTTGGAAATAGCCGGCGGACACAACGCCGTAACACGCGCCGATAATTTTTGGCGCACACAAAGACGTCAGCATGATCGATACGATTTGTTGTATCGTCGTTTCCGTCGCAGTACCGGCGCAAAATCCGCCAGAAACATGTAGCATTGACAAAAAAAAATCCCTTCTCAACCAACAATCAAATTTTCACACCTGCAAACCTATACAAATATCTATCCACAACAGTTTATAACAATTCCACAACAGTTTATAACAATACAACAGATGCACAAGAACATAAATACTCATTAAAAGAAACTGTTCAATAGTAACAACCAACTAAAAACATCACATATTGTTCAATATTACAGATTTAAAGAAATAAACAAGTTCATAAAATAAATTAAACTACTCTGAATCCGTGGACTCCTCCTCAGCTGGAGCTACCTCTTTTCCAC
>NW_021357661.1:0-233 GCF_001605985.2 Dendrobium catenatum | reverse complement strand
GAAGAGTTGGAAGGAGGAATGGCTCGAGAGAACTGTCGGCGGCGGCGAGTGAGGCGGCTGGGGTCGACGACAAGAACTGGACACCAACGATAGTGGACCATGAGCTCGGAGGTCGACATCGAGGTTGCCGGCGTGCGGTCGGGATAGTAAGAGAACATTTCTTTGCCTCTTAGTGTGAGAAATCGTGTCTTGTCATCAGGGCCGAGGAGCTCTCCCCTGTTGCTTGCTTATGA
>NW_021357660.1:0-248 GCF_001605985.2 Dendrobium catenatum | reverse complement strand
ATGGGCAATAATTGACCATTGCCAACTTGGATGTGTGATGAACCTTTGTAAGTCTGAGGGGATTGTAGCTACGAATGGTTGGAGATGAGATGAGAAGTTGCACATGTAATATCAAAATCTGCTCCAGGATCGTCCCAGGCCGATCAGTGGTATGTTTGTTCCAGATTTCTGTACAGAAGCTCCAGAAATGAATTCCTGTAGGTATCGTCCAGGCCGATAGGGGCATCGTCCCGGGACGATCAGTTCAG
>NW_021357659.1:0-551 GCF_001605985.2 Dendrobium catenatum | reverse complement strand
AAGAAGTGTGTTGTGTGCCACATAGATGAATAAGAATGAATCATCATCACTAGCCTTAAAGCCTTAGTTAATTATATGTTCAATGAAGGTAGAGAACTATTATCATGGAGCTTGTTTCAAGCCATATATAGCTTTGTGTACGTGATAGACATGACTTGGATAATTAGGATATGTAAATCTCGGAGGTTTTGCCATAAACATTTTGTCAGTCACTACAGGAAAATCGTTCATTATTGGCGGAATTTCTTAGGATTTCTGACGTAAGAATTACCAACGGATTATATAGAAATATTTTTGACAAATTTTCAAGCAGATTTTTCGATGGATATATTTCCGACGGAGTTTAAAAATCTCTGAAAATATAATTTATTCATAATTTAATTCATTAATAATTTTATAGTTTAATTTAATTATTTATTAATTTAATAATATATTTTAATTAATTATTAATTGAATAATATAGTTTAATTAATTGTTACTTAAATAACTTATTTTGATTATCAATTAAAATAATAAACTTAAATTACATAGCTTTAATTCTAATATTTTGT
>NW_021357658.1:0-707 GCF_001605985.2 Dendrobium catenatum | reverse complement strand
AATCAGTCTTTTAGACTGTTGAATCGTTGGTACCCCCTTCCTCCCGATTGGATCAAGATCAATGTGGATGCGGCTCTTTTGAAAAACTACAAACCTGGAATTGGAGGAGTAATTAGAGATGGCAAAGGAAGATTTATTATGGCTTATGGTAAATCTTGTACTCATTGGGATGTTGCTTACTTGGAGCTTTTAGCAATAAAGTTCATAGAAGAAATCATGAAGGATTGGATGGGATCTTTTAAAGGAATTATCGTTGAAGGAGACAATCTAAACATAATCAAATATTTTCAAGATTTGGGAGGTAAGTGGAAAGAAGAACTACATTTTTTAAGTTTGTTTAATTTCATTGTTTTTAATTGGGTTGGTAGAGAGAACAATAAATTGGCAAATTTATGTGCCAATTATGCTATTGCCGGGGATTTCATTTGGAATGAGTTAGATAATAATAAGATTCCTCCTTCAATTTTAAGTTTATTAAAGGAGGAGTCGGAACTATCTTTGTAATAGGTTTACTTGTTTTTCATTAATGATAGCTTTTTGCTTTCCCTCAAAAAAAAAAAAGAACTCCAAGTGAAGCCTTCACGCTCCAGTGGTAGGAATCCTCCTTTGAATGTGTTGAATCTAATAATTAGGTTGTTAAGCCTAAGTTAATGTCCCAAGGCTATCAAGAGGGGGGGTGAATTGGTAGTTTAAAATTTTAATCCCTC
>NW_021357657.1:0-5595 GCF_001605985.2 Dendrobium catenatum | reverse complement strand
GGTAATTAGGCATTTTTCCTGTAGTGAAAGAAACTAATCCATGAAACTTAAAAATTATGATAGGAACTTGAAATATAGGTTCTTTACAGGAAAATAATAATTAATTATATCATTATGATTCACAGGAGTTTAAATATTTTTGTATTCAGGAAACTAAATGGTTGGAGATAAGGCTAAGAAAATTGAATAGTTTATGATTTAAACCTTTGGTATTCGGTGATCGTATTAGAAATGGTGAGGTGTTATTTGTAATAAGAGTTTAAAGGATTAATTTATTAAAATTAATAGATTGTGATAAATTTTATAGTCTTTAAAGAATTGGTATGATAAGATTGTTAATATTTTATAATGTTTATGCTCCTCAAGTAGTTAAATAGAGTTCTAAATTAAAATTTTGAATGACTTAGAGAATTAATACAAATATACATCTTAAAGAAAGATTTTATTGGAGGAGGATTAAATTGGACCGATTGTTGGTAGAGAGATAGATGATTAAAGCATTTTATGAGGACATGGATTGGAACCGACAGAATGAAGGTGCAAATACCATATTGGATTTTTGTTTAAGCTTATGATTTTTAGCTAATACCTTAATTTTAATAAAAAAGGAACGAGCCATCTCTCACTTAATAAAAATGATATAAACAAACCCCAGATTGACATATTTTCTTTTAGAAAATAAATCGTTTAGATTTGCAAAGATTGTAAATTATTTCCGAGTGAAAATTTATGTCCCAAACATCGAGTATTACGTGTTGGACTTAGATAAAGGGGCATAAAATAAAAAATAAAGTAGAATTAAGATGGGGGCATTTTAAAGTAATATTTAACCAAAAAATTTTGGAATAAGATTTTAGATCTTAAGATTTTGTCTATGCATTGAGATGCTAATATCTATGTGGAAAAAAGTGGCTAGTGATATTAAGAATATTGTAAAAGATGTCCTTGGAGTTATCAACGGGAAAAAACTCCAATAGTAAAAATAGTGGGTGGTGGAATCCTAATGTGCAGAAAAAAATTAAAAAATAAGAAGCTTATTATAAATTGGTTTAATTTTTAAAAATTTGATAATGAAAATATATAAAGTGCTTCGTTAAGGAGTGCCTAAGAAAGCAATATGCGATGTAAAAGGCATTAGCTTTTAGTGATTTAGAAATATATTAGATAACTAAAGAGGGAGAAATATATATGTAAAGTAGCCAAACAAAGAGATAGGAGTAGTAGTAAGAATTTAGTTCAAGGTGAAGTGTATTAAAGATGAGATTCAAAAAAACTTTTTCTTAGAAATGATATTCAACAAGATGGATGAGATATTTGTAAACTTTTTAAGTGAAAGATTGTGAAATAAGATTGACTATAGTTGTGACTAGCCCCCTAAATGAAATAAAGATTTATGTTTATTGCCGGTTTTATTAGTAAAACTGAAGTTATAGAAGGCTAATAAAAGAAATGTAAGGGCGGAAAAGTGTTTGACCTGATGATATTTCCAATTAGATTGGAATGCTTAGGAATGAAATTTCATTGGCTTACTAAACTTTTTAATACTATTTTGAAGAATTAAGAAAATGTCAGATATGTGAGGATGTAGTGTGTTAATTCATATTTTTTAAAATAAAGTGATGCACAAGATTGTAGCGAATTATAGGAAGTATTAAAGGTTAATGTTGTCATTACTTTAAACTATGGGAAGTGAGTATGGAGCATAGGTTGCGGCTGATACTAATGTTCTCAATATCAAATGGGATTCATGCCGGGCTAGGTCACTAATGGAAGGCCATACATTTATAAAGAGGTTTATGGAGGAAATATACGAGAAAATAAGGAAGGATCTTACATATGATATTATTGATTAGAAAAGCATATGATAAAGTCCAAGAGAAGTGCATATGGAGAGTCTTGAAAAGAAAGCCAGTCAATAAGCTTATAATTCAAATCATTAAAGATATTATGCGGACTAACTTGGTTTCAAAACAAGGTGGATTGACCAAGATCCCTATTTCGGTTGGGTACATCAAAGGACCAGCCTTAAGCCATATCTTTTTGCTTAGTCATGGATTTCTCACTAGCATTCTGCAAGAGATGTACACTTGGTGTATGCTTTTTGCTGATGATATTCTTCTGTTTTTGATAAAGATAGAGAGGAGTTAGAGGTAAACTTGAATTTAATGGGAGGTCAACCTGGAGTCTAAAGGTTTTCGTTTGAAGTAGAATTCTAAAAACGGAATATATGGAGTGATTTTGTAGTAATAGCCTAGTGATGGTTGGAAAAATTATGGGATATTATTCAGCAGAATTCGAGTTGGAGGTTAAAAGGGAGAATGCATCGGGGCTTGTTATGTGATAGAAATGTACCCCTCAAACTTAAAAGGAAGGAAAAAATTCTATAAGATGGCTAGTGATCAAGCGCCAAATGCTTTATGGTGCCGATGTGGCCTTAAAAGAAAGCTAATACTAAGTTAAGTGATGGCAGGAGATAGGATGCTCAGGTGATGAAGGGGGCTTTACCCTTAAGAGATAGGATACGAAATGAGCATATACGTGAAAAGGTTGGAGTAGCTCCAGTAAGGAATTTAAGATTAGAGAAAGTCCGGCCTTTAGATGGTTGGTCAATAAAACGGCGGCCTTGCGATGACCCGGTTAGGAGAGTAGAGTTTAGATTTGACTTTATGTTAAGAAAGGTAGGGGTAATCTTAGAAAAACTGGTTAGACAAATATTAGGATGACCTTTCTTTATTAGATTCTAAACGAGAATTGATTTTAATAAGTTACCAATGGAGGAAAAAAAGATTCAATGTAGCCGAACCCCACATTAGTGGATTAAAAGGCTTGAATGTTGTTGTTGTTGTTGTGGTTGTTGTCATTTGAATCTCCCAATAACAATCAATCCGAATTTCGAACACAAGCAGTATTTACTGTTAATTGCTGGCTATGAAGTGATAAAACTTTTATTTTGATTTATTGGGAATCTAAATTATAGGGTGAAAGATAATTATCCATTAAAGAAATTAATCAAGTGAAAATGTCAAGAGTAACAGAGAAGTTAATTTCTTCCATGAGCAAGGGCCCAATCAGTTTTATTTGAGGGTGACAATTGTGACAGACGCTCAGAAAAGCGAAATGATAGTGTTGTTAGTGGCGTCGCAAGAGAGGCGGAGTCCCAAAAACGAACAATTATTAGGTTCGGACACCGACAGCTCTACATCCGGAGGCCAATAACATTCCCCACATGCTCTTACCTTTACCAGCACGGCCGACGACCCAACCCTGCATCGGAACCCGATATTGCTAGTCGCCAGTGCAATGTCAAGACAATACTAGCAATACTAGCAATACCTAGCAATACAATAAATACCTAGCAAAATTGGGTATTGCTTGCATTACTCGGTATTGCTTAGTATTGGTCATGACAGAATATATTTCTCGGTGTATTGCCGAGCCAATATCGAGCAATACTAGCAATACCCCGTCTCACCAAATCAGCCAATACAGATATAGCAATTCCCAGTCTGATCGGACGGTCGGCTCTCGGAACCCGCGTTAAAGAGTAAGAGCACGTGCCACCATTTTATGACGTGAATGTCAAGCTAATTCAGACACCAGACCAAATAAAAGATCCCAAACGAACAACCGGATCATGTGCAATCTGCTTTGTGGACGCATTGCTTAAATTATCGAATGATTATTTAAAGTTTAGCATCATAAAGGAAAATCCTTTCAAGCTTAAATGTTTTATCAAATTGATTCATTGTGATCTCATAACATGAAAGTGCTCATATTGTTCTGTTAGCTAATGTTAGCTTAAGAACGTCTTATACCTTCTTGTAGACGTGGCTCTGTCCTTGCCACATCAGCTTAACTTACAGTATGTAATCTTTCCTATATATAGACACTAATATAACGAGAATAAACAACTTCTTCTGCTTTAATGTAGTCTTCCTTCTGTATCTTTTTCCATGCTTATGGACTATCAACATGGTACCAAAAGTAGATGATCGCTCTCTTCACCCAAAATTTTCTTTTTCTTTCCGTTCTATCTCTCATGGATCACTCTTAACTCCACGAAAATGTCTTATTTATCTCAAACCAAATAATGACGTTATAGCTTCCGGTACATCACACCTTCTCTGCATTTCCCTCGTCGCTTAAGTCTTGAATGAGTAATATCAAGAACGTCGTCACACAACCTCTCACCGTTGATAATCTCATCTCTTACGGGTCTCAAGTTCTCAAACTATTCCGCCGCCAATGGGAGAATGCGTCTTGGATGGATCCATCACCTCCCTGCCAAGATCAATGACTAACGACAAAGGTCAGTCTGTTCAGAATCCGAAACACTTCAAGTTGCTGTATACTGATTCAAATCTTGCCGCAAACATGTTAGCAGTCATCTTCCTCCACCATTATTCCATGTTCCTAGTTAACGTTGAAACTTGCGCCTAGATCTGAACAATCTGATCATCCTTCAGTCCAGTACGATCAATGAATTATACACTAAAGCATTAACTAACATTACCTTCAATGGAAATATAAATCCAACTCAAACCTACTCAACATCAAAGCCAAAGTCGACTCTTTAACCGTATGTTGACCTACATTTGCCCAGACTCCTAGTCAAAAGGTTTGACTGGTCAAATTGACCAAGTCAGACCCCAAGACCCCTCTCAATAGCTCTGGGGTCGAGTCGAGTCTGTTGAGCCCGAGCTTGGACCCTGAGTCAACCTAGTTGACCAAGTCAACCAGGGTTGACCAGTTTGTCCCCTTTAAGCCTAAAATCAATTCTAAATCCATTTAATGGTTTCATGGCTTGGTCACTCTTCCCCTTGGACCTAATTGACTAAGTTGACCAAGTCAGCCATTGATTTGGTTAACCCAAGTCATAATAGGTCAATTATGACCCATTAAAGTCAATTTCAGAGCCTATTAATTGCATTAAAGCCTACCCCTTCTTTTTGAATCCAAAACTACGGCCAAAACCAACATATTTCCCTCCTAATTTCATCTAGGATCGATCCTAGCCGCTGATCATAGGATTAGGAGCCTTAAATAGCCAAAATTAGGTCAAAATTAGGATCTTTTTGCTCTTGCTCTAGGCTCAGACCTCCTTAGGCTCTGAGATTTCTTGAGAGCACTCCCACTACTTCCCTCCACTTTTTCGAACCAAACCCCGACGTCCAGACCCCATCGGCGGTGATCCTCCGGCGAACCCGAGGCTTTTTGTGTTCCAGGACGAATCTCTGCCGATCGAGCGAGCTTTCGGATCTCAACGTGAACTAGGAACTTGTTCTTGAGGATCCCACGAGTCCAACAAGATCAAGATCGTCCGAATCCACCGAGTGGATTGAGGTATATCTCAAACCCTAGCTAGATCACTTAGATCTAAATAAATTTATGTAGGATGCATCTTAGATTAAAATAAAACCTCCCCATGAATGCTCTTCATATCTGCATGCTATGTTTAAAATTTTGTTGAGTTTGGTCCAGCCGTTTGGGAGAACGAAGCAAAAATTCCCTTAGGGTCTCGGACGCTTTCGCATGCAGAGTGGAGCGATCAGGACCGTCGATCTTCCGATCGACGGTCACGATCCGCGCCTCCCG
>NW_021357656.1:0-275 GCF_001605985.2 Dendrobium catenatum | reverse complement strand
CCAAACTTGAACAAGCTAGTAATAAACGAACACAAACTTGAACTCTCACATACTCGATTCGGTTTCTACTAATCGAGTCATCGGAAGGCCGCCATTTTAAACGACCAAACCATGTAAGGTGACTTATCGCTGCAAAACTTAACTTAGCATTATGCTTCTCTTTTAATGGTCAACATTTGGCACCATAAACATTGCAAGTCTTACCATCATCTTATATAATTTTCCCTTAAGTTTGAGTGGGACTTTTCTATCACACAACAAGCCCGATGCATTCC
>NW_021357655.1:0-358 GCF_001605985.2 Dendrobium catenatum | reverse complement strand
CCCTCACAAGATCCTCTCTCTCTCTCTCTCTCCCTCTTTCTCTCTCTCCTTTAGATTTTCTCAGGTCAAGATAACAGCCAAGGATGTTCAAAAATGTTGAACAATAGCTCTTAAATAGAAGATCTTCAAAGGAGCTCATTAATTGCAAGTTGCCGACTATATCGTCTATGAAAATCATCCTGACTGATCAGTACAAATCCCATGAGATCGGCCAGAGCATCGCCCTGAATGCAAACTGAACGATTGAAAATTGGCTTGATCATCCAGGACGATATCATGATCGTCCCAACTGATCAGTTCAAATCAGAGGAAAAAAATCTAGAGCATTGCCTTGAATTCAAGCTGTTCGATCATGATC
>NW_021357654.1:0-273 GCF_001605985.2 Dendrobium catenatum | reverse complement strand
AATGTAAAGCATGCAAATAGCAACTATCTTAACATAGAGTAGATCCTAAGGTCTAGAGTCTGGGAAGATCTTAGAGTCTAGAGTGGTCTAGAGGCTAGATTGATATGGGGTTAGGATTGATTCAAGTGACCTCATACAAAAATGAGGTCAACAATCTTAGATTCTAGAGGGACTCTATGATCTAGAATCTAGAAGAGTTCTAAGGTCTATATAGATCCTAAAGTCTTGAATCTAGAAGGATCCTAGTGTCTAAGAAACTCTTAGGGTCTGGGA
>NW_021357653.1:0-237 GCF_001605985.2 Dendrobium catenatum | reverse complement strand
TATTTAATTCTTGCATCTCAAAATTCATCTCGAAATATATTAATAATTTTGTGGTCCTTACCTAAAATGTAAGTAGAATAAGACTTCTCAATACAATGATGTTTTTTTAATATATTAGATTCTTGGCCACCAAGACTCCAACAGCCACATGTGGGAAAATTAACAGAATAATTTCTCATGATGAAAAGCATCACTCAACCACCTATTGAAGCAATGTCAATTTCCCAAAAAAAAAAA
>NW_021357652.1:0-271 GCF_001605985.2 Dendrobium catenatum | reverse complement strand
CGATTTTGAGATCCATTATAAGCCGGGTTTGGAAAATTGGGCAGCCGATGCTTTATCCAGATGTGTTGGGGAGCTCTAAGAATTAGCTGTGTCGGTACCCTTGATGGTCGACTGGGGTGCCCTCAAGGAAGAAAGCTTGCAGGATGAAGAACTGGGAAAGATCTGAGGACAGACAAGAGTAGCCATCCAGGTTACTGCTGTGGGCTCCGAAAATTTGTCCCCGGCCTCCCCACCGTGCTTTTTCTTTTTTATTATTCGACGAGGGGGAGTT
>NW_021357651.1:0-244 GCF_001605985.2 Dendrobium catenatum | reverse complement strand
TCAACACGGCCATCATCGGGGTGTTTGGGGGTCATTTCTATTTGTAGCTTGAACCTTGTCAACTCAATCGAGCTATTGACTGAGGATCGGGTTTCGTAGGCTTCGTGCCCTTTGATAGTGAATTCTTATTGTTGTAGGCCTTAAAGGCCCGATATGAATGTTTTAAAGCAAATACGCCAGTCGCCACGACTTTATATTTGCTTAATAGTTCGAACCCTGTCGACTTCTATTGACCCGTATAGAA
>NW_021357650.1:0-483 GCF_001605985.2 Dendrobium catenatum | reverse complement strand
ATGATGTGTTTGGAACTCATAAAGAAATAAAGTACCTCAGATAATAGCATTGAGAACAATGCTTCAATTCCCCCAAAAATAATGAGAGTTATGAGAAGATAAAGTTGCCACTAGTATTTAAAAGCCTTTTGATATGCAATGCAGACGAAGGCAGACAAAAGGCAGCAAGGATAGTAGAAAGTGAGCTTCCATGCCAATCTGCCACGATAACTAGCCGTTAAAAGGCAAAAATAGGCATTTCCAACAAAAAAACTTATTTTCCACTTCAAAAATACAATAAGAGACATATCAAATAGTAATTCTTCTCCAACTGAACCCCTTTCTAACAAAAAAAAATCTGTGTATATTAATCTTCGACTCTATTTTCTACACACAAAAATTGAGTTCTTGAACAGTGCGACGCAATATTGGCGTGGCACCGTTCGTGGCACTGTTCACGGACGCAGAATTTTGGACTGGAATGCGGTTCGGGAGGAGCAGGCA
>NW_021357649.1:0-742 GCF_001605985.2 Dendrobium catenatum | reverse complement strand
TTACCTCCCTATATTTTTTTATAGGTGATTTTAATAACATAATCTTTGATTGTGGTTTAATAGATATAGGATTCTCTTGTTCTAATTATACCTTGCCTAATAACTCCATTTGGGAAAGGCTTGTTAGAATCTTGTTTAATAATGATTAGATTTCTTCTCTTCCTATTACCTTTAAGGGTCATTCAAGTAGAACTATTTTTTATCATGCTCCCTTTTTAGTTAAAATTTAATCGTTAAACTCTAGTAGTTTTTATCATTTTTTCTTTTAGAATATGTGACTTCAACCTCTTAGTTTTTCAACGTTGTAAAGGATAATTGGTTGGCTCCTATTACTTATTATGATGGAAATAATGGTATGATTATCCTTTCCTTAAAGTTAAAATGGCTTAAACAAGTGCTCAAGTAGTGGAATAGAAAGACTTTTTGTAATGTTTTTGATAATATTATTAAAGTTGAGAAATATGCCATAAACTTTGAAAAACTATATATTGATAGCTCTTCTATGGAGAATTGGACCCATATTTATAATTCTAAGTATAATCTTATCACTTTACATAATTATGAAGAGACTTGTTGGAAACAAAAAGCTATTTCTAAACATTTATATGAAGGGGAGATCAATATTAAATATTTTCATACTATTATCAAGAAAAATAAAAACATAAACTTTATCAAAAAGGTCAAGTTACCTTCTGGTAATTAGTGTGTTAATCAAGATGTTATTAGAAATCATATTATATGT
>NW_021357648.1:0-202 GCF_001605985.2 Dendrobium catenatum | reverse complement strand
TATAATGTAAATAAAAAAATAAAGTTAAATAAAAAATTTCTTCTGGGAGCGCTGCAGCATTGTGCCTTGGAACACACTGGTGCTTCCCTCTCTATTTTGGAAATTGAGTTGGAGGAGCAAAGCGGCTCCACGCATGGAACCATAACGGTGTTATCCTCTCTATATTAAATCGGAATTTAAGGGAGTGTTGTAATATTTAGCT
>NW_021357647.1:0-316 GCF_001605985.2 Dendrobium catenatum | reverse complement strand
CTATCGAGGTTGCTGCACCAACGGTTCAAGCTTACATATGCGTATCAACTATTGTATTTCATGACAGTTTGAGTTAATTTGTCCTTACACCTAACTTAACTTTTATGTGTTAGGCCCACCATCACATCTGAAACCTTAATGACTAGTGTTAGAGATGTTTCTAGAAATGTTGAAGCTGACTTAGCTGGTTGTCCAAGTTTACGGGAGCAACCTAGTAATTCGATAGAGCAGCTTCCAAGAGTTCCACTTAGACAAAGTGAAGGGGAACATTCATATTATGACACCTCTAATTATACAGTAGTAGGAGATATCAACC
>NW_021357646.1:0-277 GCF_001605985.2 Dendrobium catenatum | reverse complement strand
CGTTCGGTCACCTGACCCAATAATTTGCCCTATTTAAGAGACATGGCCGAAGAAGCACGCGTGAGGAGCGCCATCTTCAAAGCCAGCGAGCTCGTGCTGTACGTTGCTTCCGATCAAAATGGCGTATCTCCTGATCCGACAGAATAGGCACGTCGTCGAGGGAGGTGGAGGCTACGGGAAGGAGACTCACGGCTAGGAGAGAGAGGAGGTTCGGCTAGGGCTTGAGGAGTTCGGTGACTTGGAGATCGGGAGAGAGCAGAGGCGGCGGGATGGAAGC
>NW_021357645.1:0-240 GCF_001605985.2 Dendrobium catenatum | reverse complement strand
CCAATCGCCATGGACGATAATTTAATTTCGTTTGGACAAAAAATTTTTCAGAGACCAGATCGTCCTGGACGATTATTTATTTCGTCTGGACGAAAATTTTTCAGAGGACCAATCGCCATTGATGATAATTTAATTTCGTCTGGACAAAACATTTTCAGAGAACCAATCGTCCTGGACGATTGTAAAATTCGTCCTGGACGAATTGGACTTAGAAAAATTTTTAAGCAAGTTCCTATTCGT
>NW_021357644.1:0-454 GCF_001605985.2 Dendrobium catenatum | reverse complement strand
AGAATCTTCTACATCGGATTCCAGACACAATAATAAAAATGTCAAAAGTTTATCATGATCTTCACTTCTACCACCTCTCTTTCTCAATAATAATAAGTATAAAAACTCCAGATTACCCACCAGTTTCAAAAGGCTTGCTAACAACTAAGGAATATAAACTGTATCTAAAATTTTTAGTAGTCATGCAAAGAACTATTACTTTAGCTAGAAGTTTTCTCGCTGCATTAATCTTCGTGAATATATGAGTGATCATTGTCGAAAAGCTTCTGCAATATTTTACACCTCATGCACCTTTCATTTCGTTTTTGGCAAAGGCGATTGTGGCCATGTTTCTTCAAAAAGAACGATCACTAATGCCATGTTTTTTGACGAAGATCCTACTTGATTATTTTGATGAGAATAACAATAAGATGAAGAGGAAAAAAACCCATTCGTGTCGATGTAGATTCACCAA
>NW_021357643.1:0-222 GCF_001605985.2 Dendrobium catenatum | reverse complement strand
CATCCATGCTCAACCAAGCCAACCCGAAACCATACAACCTTCCGTGTCCGACCCACCTCATATTTTGGATAGCCACTCCCTCTCAGATCAACCCATTCCCACCAATCACTCGCTTACGCCCACTGCACCAGCTCCACCTATTCCTCAACGATCCTCCCATCACATGACAACACGTCTAAAATCAGGAATCTCTAAACCAAAATAGATACTATCCCTCGTGAG
>NW_021357642.1:0-281 GCF_001605985.2 Dendrobium catenatum | reverse complement strand
TGTGCTGGTGATTTGTAGTATAGGGAGTCTAGAGCCAGTGATTTTACCCGAATCCAAGCTTAGGATAGCACCCTAAGATTTCCTTAAGATGACTTAGAGATCACCTTAGGTGGATTAGTTAGCCACCTTAGAAGATTTCAATTTGGCCCAAATTTGGTGTGTTGAGACCTTGGGATTAGGTGATCCCATGGTTTAAATCTTATCAAGTTTGGGGCCCATTTGGTCCACCAAATAGGAGCCATATTACTCCCCCCTTAGAATCACCCTTTGGCCTTAATAAA
>NW_021357641.1:0-252 GCF_001605985.2 Dendrobium catenatum | reverse complement strand
CTGAAAGCGATGATGTTGCCTTCATCACAAGGAAATTTAAAAGCTTTCTAAGGAAGAAACAAAAGCATCATCAAAATTGGAGGAAATGTAAGGATCACAAATATGTTAAGGGATCTTCTGATATTGTTTGTTTTGAATGCAGGAAATCTGGACATGTGAAAGCCGATTGCCCTACACTTCAAGATGATTCAAGCAAAGAAAAGGAAAAAGGTGAGCAGAAAGCCAAGTCAAGGAAGGACAAGAAGAAAATCC
>NW_021357640.1:0-374 GCF_001605985.2 Dendrobium catenatum | reverse complement strand
AAATATGATGTTATAAAGTGGTATGTATGTAAATTTCTCTTTATTATTTTATTATTAAATCCCACTCTAAAGTTAAATCCAATTATTGCCAAATAGCCCAAAAAGCTCTCGATCTTTTTTCGATTTTCTAAAACCATTCTTACAGAAAATTTCTCCGCCACTGTGACTTCTCCTCCTTTTCGGTTCCGTTGGTCTCCTACCGACACCTTCCATGTCTTCGTCCACCCTACTTCCGCTCATCCTCGTTTTCCTGCATGGTCTGCGCGGCGGCGATGGCTGCTTCACCGCAATCTTCAGCTTCGGCGATTCCATCGCCGATACTGGAAACCTTCTCATATCCGAACACGGTAATATCCAGTCCGCCAGGCCCCCTT
>NW_021357639.1:0-345 GCF_001605985.2 Dendrobium catenatum | reverse complement strand
TATTGTCCTTATCAAAGGATCAAACTTCTACAGTGGGGAGTGGGAACCATTGGGTTATGCGGGTGGAGGAAACTTAAGAAAATATTTTATGAGAATTTCTTTTACTAAATAGCAATTTTATAAACAGCTTTTAAGATTTTTTTTTTTAACTTAGTTGATTAAGATAATTTTAGAAAACAAAATAATTTATATAGAAAACTGGTTTTTTTATTAGTTTAAGTGAATTGATGTTTTTTTTTAAATTCTAAATATAGATTTATTTTGTTGATAATTTTAAAATTTTATCTATTTAATAATTTATTTTTAAAATTTAAAAATATTTAATATACATTTATCAAAATTTAT
>NW_021357638.1:0-242 GCF_001605985.2 Dendrobium catenatum | reverse complement strand
CGATAGTCAAGTGATGGTGATATGAGGATTATAATTAGACGATCGTGGTCTGAGGGCCGTATTTTGATGATGGTAGCCTAAAGACCATAACTAGACAACAATTGTTAGAGGATCTTAGCCTATCAACGATGGTCTGAGAATTGTAGTCGACTAGCATCAGAGATCAAAGAACCAAAGTTAATTGATGACAAATGTTAGAATTGTCATGCATCGAGATCTAATGGAAGAAATTATATATATAT
>NW_021357637.1:0-326 GCF_001605985.2 Dendrobium catenatum | reverse complement strand
CAGTCCGATCATGTGAACCTGAAATGTTAGTAGAAAGCATTCATAGAGAAAAAGAATGTTTGATATCATAAAAATCATAAGCCATAGATCCGCAACAGACTTCAAGCTTTTACCTTTATTCCAGCTGTTTTGATGACATTTCTATTTTCTCTTCAGGAAGTTATTGAAATGCCGGGTCATTAGTGCTATTTCAACCTCTTCCTCCCCTGCAAAGCTTTCACTTTCTGAGTTGTTTGCTTTTAACACTATCGTTCGCTCCTTTTTCTTTTCACCTGTATCACTTTGTCTCTGACTCACTCCTTGCTCATATGCAATGAGTGACCCAA
>NW_021357636.1:0-234 GCF_001605985.2 Dendrobium catenatum | reverse complement strand
ACAATAGAAAATCAATCAATCCGTCAAATCAATCGCTGTCAAATCAAATCAATGCGGTTTAATTAATACTATCTATTCAATGAAATCAAACGGGGAAAGTAGTACGATAAATCTCAATCTATTCTAACAGTGAATCCAAGCAGCAGTCAATACGGTGCAGAAACAATAACAACGGTGAATCTATATACAAGATCAATAAATCCATAGGCAGTAGTAACAATAAATCTATACTAT
>NW_021357635.1:0-258 GCF_001605985.2 Dendrobium catenatum | reverse complement strand
TTGATTTCTCAATTGATCTTGTACCTGGTGCTGAGTCTGTTTCAAAAGCACCTTATCGTATGGCGATTAAGGAACTTCAGGAGTTGAAGTCACAATTGCAAGAGCTGTTGGAGAAGGGGTTTATTCGACCGAGCACCTCACCTTGGGGAGCACCCGTTCTCTTTGTTAAGAAGAAGGATGGTAGTATGCGGCTTTGTATCGATTACAGGGAGTTGAACAAGCTTACTGTTAAGAACAAGTATCCACTGCCGAGGATAA
>NW_021357634.1:0-305 GCF_001605985.2 Dendrobium catenatum | reverse complement strand
GCCCCTCATACTCAATCCTTTGAAAGAATTTTCCATGCATCCCGTTGATCCAAACACCCGGAGCAAGCTTCTGCGAGAGATCAATCCTAACACATATACGTGCGAAAGATGACTTGCCCCACGTGCTTGTATGCGAGTCCATCAAGAGGGGCTCGCCAATCCCATTAGCAATGCGAGTAATGTTGTTGATGTCCCAATAAATGAGAGGTAACTGCGGAAGTCGAATCCAAATCGGAGAGTGGAGACCATGCAAGGAGGAGGGAGAAGTAGTGGAAGACCACTTATCCATCCCTATAATGTTACCG
>NW_021357633.1:0-377 GCF_001605985.2 Dendrobium catenatum | reverse complement strand
AGCGTTTGATTTAATTTTATGCTTCTCTTTTAGGGGTTGTTTGGTTGAAAGAAAAGTTAATGCAAAGTAAAGTAAATGAATTATTTTTTCGCTTTTTTGTATTTGGTTTGATGTTATGATGCATAGACGCAGACACGTTGACACGGATACGATACGGCACAAACACGGGACACGTCAATTATTAAAATATAAGACGACCATGGTTTGGACATGGTATAATAATTTTTTATATTTTAAAAATAATGTATAAAAATTGAATAAGTATAATATTAAAAATAATTTAGAAATAATAAGTCATTTAACTTGAATTTATACTTAAAATAATTAATATTAGAATGTCGAGAGTTGGACGTCAATGCCTTGTATCAGGCATCGAG
>NW_021357632.1:0-1064 GCF_001605985.2 Dendrobium catenatum | reverse complement strand
TTCTTGTGGTTTTGCTGTTTTTATGTTGTAAACAGCATATTTCTGCTGTTCTCCTGCTGTGGACAGCAGCTTTGCTGTGAATGTTCGCCGATTTTGGTTAGGTTACTTGCGAACTCAAGTATTTCCTATCAAAAAGCCCCCCTCAAACTTCAGGGAAAATTTTATAAGATGGTGGTGAGACCTGCAATGCTTTATGATGCCGAATGTTGGCCATTAAAAGGGAAGCATAATATCAAGTTAAGCGTTGCAGAGATGAGGATGCTTAAATGGATGAGTGGCTTTACCCTTAGAGATAGGATACAAAATGAGCATATACGTGAAAGGTTTGGAGTAGCTCCAGTGGAAGATAAGATTAAAGAGAGTCACCTTAGATGGTTTGGTCACATTAAACGGAGGCCTTCCGATGACCCAGTTAGGAAAGTTGAGGTATTAGATTTGACTTATGTTAAGAAAGGTAGAGGTAGACCTAAAAAGACTTGGTTAAAAAATATTAGAAATGATATTTCTTTATTAGATTTAAATAAGAATTTGACTTTTAACAGGAAACAATGGCAAAAAAGGATTCATGTAGCTGACCCCACGTAGTGGGTCAAAGGTTTGATGTTGTTATTGTTGTTGTAAGTTTATTTTAATTTTAAATCACTTATATCATATTAATTGTACTTTCTAACTACCGCTAATCACCCATCAACCATTTGATTTACTTGTACTATTTAATCCTCGCCATCTCCACTGATTATCTAATTTAGTTATCTAAAGAGTTCATTTTTTTGAGCTTGTAAAAGGCTTTATATATGAAAGGGAGATGAGAGTGAGGAATTTCTCTTGTTCAGGTAAGAAACTCCTCAAATGAAATGGGTGAGTGAGTTCCTTTCAATGCTTTAAAAACCGGACCGGACCGGCCGGTCTGACCGGTTCAACCGTGAACCGGTCCAAAGGCCGGTTCGGTTTAACCTGAAAACCGGCTTATCTTCAAACCGGCCGGTTTTGTCCAAAACCATCGGTTCAACCGGTGAACCGGCGAACTGGTCACGGTTCTCTTGAACCGGCCGGTTCAAGTTTTA